>NC_057804.1:180929165-180932002 GCF_018294505.1 Triticum aestivum
GCCGCACCACTACCCCCATCCCTGTGGTGCTCCACCAACCCCCTCCCTTCGGCGCCGATGGATGGCCTCCCTGTGATGCGCCGCCGATGGATCCAACCATCCACGTCCTACTCGCGTCGCGCCGCCAGTGGATCCAGCCATCCACGGCCTCCCATGATGCGTCATCGCCGGATCCGGCCATCCCGAGCACCGCCCCGCCATGGTGGTTGGGCTTCCCTTGATCCCCCCTCCCTCCGGCGCCAGCCAGCGCCACGCCCGGACCTGACCCCTCCCTGTTCCTCCACCTCCTCCCTCCCATCCCGTTGCATCTCTCCCCGGCACTTTCTCTCCGACGACGGCCCAAAGTCCATGGCTCTCGAGACGCACCGGGGTCCTCCTCTCCGTCCACGGCTAGGCGTAGGCCGGGTGCATCGTCTCTGACCTCCTTCGGCATCCACGGCCACCGCGCCACCCCTGGACATCGACGCATGACGGCGAGCTTGTTCTACTCGCGTGAACTACCGAGGGGAATGAGATCTTTGCTCACGTGCCCCCTCAGCACGAGCTTATTCTCTTCCGGTGAGGACAAACGACCTCGATCCGGCATTTCCTCTCCTCACTGTCGTGCACTTCTCAGTCTGGTGTCGTCCACCGCAGGGAGAGGGGAGAAACTCCCAGCACTGGCCATGTGTCATTCGAGCCTTGAAGTCCCCTTGCAGTTTGTGACATGTACGAGTGCAGTACGCTATTCGCATTGGTGCAGCCCGCTGGACTCCAGTAGGGGATGCAGCTCTTTCTGTGGGTGAAGTGTAGTCCACGACGAGCACCAATGCGGTGCGGTGCTATTCAATTCTTCAGATTTCTTTTGTGCGGTTTTGTTTGGAGCTTCCCAGCCGCCCCACAGCCCTGGTGGTCTCCGACCTCCCTCCTTCCATTCTCGGCGGCCGGCCCATAGTTGTGGACGCTCGGTTCCGGTCGCTAGCCCCTCCCCACTCTAAAGCGCTGGATGGCAACAACACGACATTAGCAGAGTTGAGCGCCCTCCTCTCTCTCCTTTCCTACTTCTTCCTCACGTCTCCCTCACATCTCGCTTGTACCCCACAGGTGGCGCCATGTCCATCTCAATCTTGTCCCGGCGCCACTCCATGGATCCCTTTGGATCGCGACCTCACTGTGGACCGAGTGTTGCAGCCCACTTTTTTCTTTTTGCAGTTTGTATGTTAAAGTTTCTTTTGCAGTGTGTGTGTGCAGTTCGGTGTGAGCTCAAACGAAGACACAAATCAGTCCACTATGTTCTCTAATGCAGAAAAATGGAGGAGAAACCGATTATAAAAAAGAAACACAAGACGCAGTTTTCTCTCTCTCGGTTGACTCGCTCTCCTCCATGCAGTTCTTTAAGAGTTTGATTGATATCCTGTATTGTGGGTCGTGGAGTTTGATTGATGTCCTAATAAAATTCATAAAAAAATGTCTGTTTAGATTTGCAGTGCAGTGCATAGTATAGAGGAGTTTACTTTTGTAAAAAATTGAATAGAGGAGTTCACTTTTTATTATTTTTTGGAGGAATTGTTTTGCAAAATTTGGTGTATAATTTCTTAAAAACGATGCAGGTCACTAAGAACACCTTTGCGGTGCACTTTGCAAAACAAAAAAAGCGATGAAGTTCATGGTTGTTGTGATGCATTACGCACCTGCGGGTCATTTAACTATATTTTGCAGGACAAGACGGACACATAAAAAGATGCAGCTCACTAACGTTATCCATGTAGCTCACTAATGTTGAGCATGTAGTGCGGATGAATTTACAAAAAAAGGACAAAACAATTATGTAGTTTACTTCGATATATGTTGGGGTTCACTTGACCAAGTGTCCAGAATCCTTTCTTATTCATAAAGTTAGAAAAAGACACTAAATTATGCAGTTCACTTGCCCGTTGATGCAGTGCGGTTTTCTGTGTGAAGCAGTGCGCTTTTCTGTCTAATGCAGCTCACTAGTCGATTTGGGTGTCACGAAAAACAGAGTTTCCGCATTTTGGTAAAATCAAAACCGCTCTTAAACGGTAAGGAATTAGAGAAAGTGTTCTACATGAAAGAGTAGTGTCTCGACGATATATTTTTAACGGTGTATCATTTGGATCATTCCGACAACCGGTTTGAAAAAAATTATAAAAAAACGGACGCAGCCACTCGGCGTCCGCCGCACGTTTTTCAAAATTAACTTAAAACCGTAAGGAATCTCAAAAATATTTCAACATATGAAAGTTGCGCCTCATTCGTAGCTTTTCAATGGCGTATCACACGCCCCATTTCGACAAACGGTTCAAAAACTGGAGCGAAAACAGTACCAAAATTTTTAAAAAACTTGAAAAACAGAGTTCCGCGATTTAGTAAATTTGAAACTGCTCGTAAACCGTAATGAATTAGAGAAAGATTTATATATGAAAAAGATGTGCCTCGACGATATCTATCCAACGGCATATCATTTGCTTCATTTCGACAAGCAGTATAGAAAAAAACGCAAAAAAACGCTCGCTGCCACTCGTCACCCACCGCACTATTTTCGAAACTGCTCTTAAACCGTGTGGAATCTTGAAAAGTGTTCAACATGTCGAAGTTGCGTCTAATCCATAGCTTTTCAATGGTATATTACATGCCTCATTCCGATAAACTGTTAAAAAATTAGAGCAAAAACAGTACCGAAAAAATAACACGTGCAGTTTTTTCGGACGAGAAGTTCACTAGTCTCTATTGCAGTGCTCGTCGTCAAAATGATGCAGTGCGCTTCTGTTGAGCGTGCAGTGCCGAAGTGGTGTGCATAATAGTTATTCTACTAATATTAGCAGAATAGACCGTCTGTA
>NC_057804.1:180932362-181015796 GCF_018294505.1 Triticum aestivum
AACCATAGAGAACCATTATTCGACAACATCTCAGTGTAAATGGGAAATTGTGCAACTACTACTAGAACGGGCTTAGTATTAGCAAGGGACAAGTTCGCCACATAAGCTAGGCAGGTAGGGGGACGCAGCGCCAGCTCGACCAAGTTTGGATTACAACCGAAATGCTACTGCAGAAACATCAGGGGGAAAGATAGGGACTGAAAGAGCCAGCTTCAGCATCCCAGTCTAAGCACCCCCGCCCTCCATCCTTGCGATGCACGGTACACCTCGCTTGTCACCTGCTCGACCCTAGTGCCACCGATAAAATGAAGTAATAACACAGTTAAAATAGAGCGAGTGTCCTCTCTATCATTTCATTTCCAATGTAGATAAAGAAAGTGCTTCTCTTTGTTAGTATATGTTTCATCAACTAGACCCATTGTTAATGTTTAAGTGTTTATGCAAACTGGGGTGCTTAATTTTAGTTGATCTGCACAAAAATAGAGATTGGAATGTCTCAAGGCCCCTCCTTGTACTACTGTTGTACACTGATGTTCATCACTGGCAGATGGTGTATCAGGGAGAATTGGGTCAATTTCCAGTATAAGGCCTACTGTATGAGGCGTGCAGGGCCCATCTCTCCCTCGCAACATGGCATACTATGATACTATGGCAATATTTTCTTCTATTTATTAGTGTATGTTTTATCAACTAGTGCCACTATAATGTAATCACCCTTTTTCATTATTTGTGCAAGCAGGGTTATTCAGCTGCATTTTGGTGGAACTGCACAAATGTACGGATGGAACTGGCATATATGCAGAGTGTGAGGTGTGCCAAGTAAAAATTACCGACACCAACCATGCTCCATGTAAGCATTGGCATCCACCACCACCAGTGGGATGTGTGGCGCTCTATGTGGACAGATCTTTCTCGGCAGCAAATCCTCTAACCAAATACTAGTAGCTTATGCTGGCACTTTTCTAAGGAGTACTCTTTCCTAAAAGAGGCACCAATCAATTTTTGTTTATTTGTAAACTATGTTATACGTTGCAAAAATAATATAATTTGAAAGTATACAAACCAAATGATACAATTTTTGGTGACATGCATTCACATTTTGCTTCAAATACAGTACGTCGTCAAACTTTGACCCAAAATACGCAAAACAAAAAAATACTTCCAAGACCAGCGCTGCTCCTCTCCTCTTAAACCACCGCCGCTCCTCTCCTCTTCCATTTCAAAACCACCGCCCCTCTCCTGTTCCAATCAAAAACCAGTGCCGCCCCTCTCCCGTTCTAATCCAAAACCAGCACCGCTCCTCTCCTCTTCCATTCAAAAACCACCACCGGCGAGTGAAGGTGTTGTGGAGAAGTAGAACGATGGAGGAGTACAACCGATATGTGAGGAACGCAGATGGCGACCCTGTGAAGCTAGCTAGGATGTTGGAGATACAGTCTTGGTTTGACAACAAGGACCAACTAGCGGCAACAGTGACATCCATGGCCAAATATCTGCAACAGAGCGAAAAGGCGGCGATACTGCCGAAGGAAGTCGTGCGGGAGTACATAGAGCTGCTCCTCTGGGCCATGTAGCAAATAGATTCACCGATTTTGATCGTGAGGCAGCGGTGGTGGGAGTATCGATCCAAGATGGAGCATCCACCAGAGATTGAAGGATCGAGCATCTACAGGGTGTCGTTTGTGAGGGTGTCGTGCCAGAGCGAGCCAATGGAGTCTTCGTCGACCAAACCCAACTGCAAGAGGAGAAAAGCAGTTGGTCTAACGACGCTTCCCCGCCATCCTCTCCCTCACCGTTCACATCGTCTCACGGGGCGGCTGTCTGCTGCCGAGGAATAGAAGGGGACTCCCCCCCCAACCCAATAGTCGGGAAAGTTGTGAATTGTCAGGAGGAGCTTAGGGTTGTTAGTATTTGCAGGTTGTGAATTGTGAAATGTGTTGTGTATTTTGACAGTAATTTCATAGATGAATGTCTTTTAAATTTCAGATTTGCAGTATTGAGCATATGAAGTATTTTATGAATTCTAGAGATCTATTTTTAGCACTTAAAAAATGTAGTTTCATATAAAAGTGCAGACAATGTGATTCTCAGAGATGAAACTGCAAGTTTCAGTTTTAGATAAGAAACTTCAAGTTTGAGAGGCAGAGCATTTATATTAACACGCCCTTTTCAAAAAGGGATAATGTCATATTTGAAGTTTTATTCATGTCGAAAATGGAACTACCAGCCTGTTAACATCATGCTCATCAACATTCATGCATAGCACATCTCTAAATTATGCACAGTCAAAAAGAAATATGCTATTTTCAAAATGCCCACACAATGTCAAGTGTGCGAAAAATAGAGAAAACGTGGGATAAAATTTTGGCAATTGTTGGACGTGGTCTGCATAGATGACAATGGGGACCCACATGTCAAGAATGGCAGAGGCAAAAAGATTGGAGATATTTCACTGTATCAGGTGGAATTGAACCCAAGCGGAACAGCGGTCGGGTAATGTCACTTGGCCACTGGGCTAGTTCAGTTGTTTTAGTAGAAATAAGGCACAACATCTACCATTACTGTAGCATGCCTTCCTCGGCTCCGGTGGTTCGTTCTCATCCTCCACCTTTGTGCGCTCGCTGTGGCACTACTGTCTGCCGTTGTGAACATGCTGAACAAACGAGAGGAATCTGGAGAGGACTGTACGAGGAGAGGCGGACAGCCGGGAACCACCAGGTCTATGGCCGTACGCAAGCAAGTGCCTCATTGAAAAAATACTTCCTCCTAATGCTATACTGACGCTGGGGCCAACGGGTTTGTCAACGTAGTTAATTTTTTTGAGGTGCTTCAACATAGTTACTAAAGGAGATAAATTTACAACGAAGCCAGGGAGCTGGCAGGTATCATTTATAATCAGTGGGCCAGCAAGTATCACCTGGATTGTGGGTTGCCCCGTGTAGGCTTTGATTTTTAAGATGTGTAGCCCACGACATGTCGCTTTGTATTCTCTTGAGGGTCGTCATGTATCGACCGGCTTATGGACCTTCCATCCTAGGTTTTATTTTTCCTGAAACATCCGCAGCCCAACTTATGTATTTTTTTAAAGAAAAGGCAGAGGTATGTTCTATTTTTCTATATAAGAATGGGAACGTCAGGTCCAACTTATGTTTTCCTTCTAACTATATTATATATATTTATATTATTTTATATATTATTATATATTATTGTTATTGTCATCATATATTTGACAGATACTTACGCATATAAGAAAACAATATCCAACGTCTTATTAACTTATAAAAATAATTTTTTGACAATAAAATCCTAGATTTTTTTACATTAAGGCAACGAAAATCCTGGTGATTGTCCACAAAATCTTGGTATGATTTAAGGACCAATGTAATAATAAAGCACTTATTATTTAAATATATTTGATACAAAATGCTCAGCCCCTGTTTATTTTTTGATAACATTGTTGCGCCCAACCCAACATTATAATTAGAACCAGCCCAGCAAAATTGTGTATTTCGAGAAAGTGCAAATGGGCTGTGATTTTTTATGAAAAAATAAATGGGTCGCATGGACGCTACATTATTTGTTCAGCCAGCCCAGCAAATTCGTGTATTTCGAGAAAGTGAAAATGGGTTGTAGTTTTAAAAAAAATGGGCCGCATGGACGCTGCATTATTTGTTCACCCAGCCGAGCAAATGGATTGTAATTCTAAAAAAAGATCAAATGGACTGTAAATTCTGAAAAAGTGGGTTGAATATGTGCCACATTTTTGGAGGCTGAAATGTGGCCAATAGGTCAAAGCCAACGGAAGTCGTTGTCAACTTAGTCAATAAATGATTCTGACATCGATAGTCGTTGGATTTACATCCAACGACCTACATCCATCTTCAATCTCTCGTCTTCTTCCTCCAGCGTCGTCGGGACCACCTGCTCCCGCCTCCTGCTGCTAGTAGCTCTGCTTAGCATGCCTCCCTGTGAAGCGCTACCCCACCGCCGGCCAGGCCATTCCTCCATCCCTCCACACCTCCTGTTCTTCTCCACCGACTGTCGAACCACACCGCACCAGAACAAGTTAACCCTCGTACACCTCTCCGTCTGCGACTCCACTCCCGCGTCTTCCCATCTCCGGCTCATTGCTGTCCGGGGCCTCGCCGTCGTCCACCACCTTGGATGCACTCGGCGTGGCGTGGTCAACAAAAAAAATTAATACTCCCCTGCTAGATGGGACCGACCATGGTGGGAGGCTGACTTGTGGGCCTACTAACTTGACACGGATGGAGGGCTTTGTCAACTTAGTCAATATGAACGATTCTAGCTCCAATGATCGTATGATGTCCATCCAACGGCTGTAGTGCTTATTCAACCTCTGGTCTTCTTGCTCCAGCCGCCCAAACCAACGTCGGTCGTGCCACCTGTTCCTGCCTCCCGTGGCTGGCTCTGCTGCCGCGTAGGCCTCACCGCCCCACTCTACTCCAACCACTGGCCAGGCCATCCCTCTACTCACCCACAACCCATGTTATTCTATGGAGATGGTAGCCTCACACTACAGCGGAACCAGTCAACCCTCGTACTCCTCTCTGTGTGGGCATCCACTGCCGCGTCTTCCCCGGCTCTGCGTCATCCCCTTCCTAGGCCTTGCCGTCGTCCATCGCCTTGGTGCTCTCAGCGTGGCGTGGTCAATGTGGTCAAGGAACGACTTCTATCGGAAGAGTACTTTACGTGGAAAGGCTCACAGCTGGGTCCACGGCCGCAGCAAGGAAGTGCAACCTTATGATGCGTAAAATAATTATTCCTACACCTGACAGCGGGGACCCACCGGACGGACCACCGTATTTTGCGAAAAAAATGTTTCTGCCCTGATTGTTGGGGACCCACCAGCTACATCTTTGCACGCAGGGAAGTGCATCCATATTACGGGCAACAAATATGATTGTCCCCCTGACAGCTGGGACCCACCAGCTATATATTCACACGCAAGGAAGTACCTCCTTACCTCCCTGACAGCTGGGACCCACTCAGACGAACCATGCGTAGGGCTGTCCGTCTGGTCACAAACGTGTACTTACATAATGGTCGATTGGTCTGTCTACAGGCTGCATCGATGAACCGTGGCCGAGTAAGGAAGGGCACGTGTCATAGTAGAGGCGTGGACGTAGCGTGTCACGCAGTCCCGTCTATATCGTGTACATGTACGTACAACCAGGGTGCAAGAAAGTAAATACAGCCACATACATACATACGGGCGGGGTCTCAAACGCCTACTCGCACATACGTACGGCCAGGCCTCGTGTACATGGAGAGGCAGCGGAGAGCAGCGACGGTGTCCTGTTCATCGGCAGCCAACCGGCTAGGTCGAAATGGATAAATTGCAACATCATGTTCATCGGGAGGCAATGAAATGTGTTCTGTTCATCGGGAGCCAACCGGCTTGGACAGAACAACCGAAACAAGGCCTAGCATACTGCAGAACGGAGGAAACGGCCTTCTGTTCGACCACCTACGATCAAAACAGGATCCTGTTCATAGGGAGGGGTCTGGCATACCGCAAAACGGAGGAAACGGACTTCTCTTCCACCTCTTATGGTCGAAACGGGGTCCTGTTGATCGGGAGGGGTGTGGCGTAACGCAAAACGGAGGAAACAGACTTCTCTTCGACCTCCTACGGTCGAAACGGGGGTCCTGTTCATCGGGAGGGGTGTGGCATACTGCAAAAAGGGACTCCATGGGCTACTATTCATCCACCATCTATTGCCTTGCTCTAGCCTCCACGGGCTACTGTTCATCCACCGTCGACCACCTCTAGCCTCCACCTGCGACTGTTCATCCACGGCGTATCATTCCTTCCTCCACCAGCTACTATTAATCCACGGGCTCCTGTTCATCCAGCCTCCACCGGCTACTGTTCAACCACCCCTCCACGGGGTACTGTTCATCTAGCCCTCCACTAGCTACCGTTCAACCAGCCCTCCACGGGGTCCTGTTCATCCACCCCCAACTGACTCGATCGGGGTCCTGTTCATCCAACGACAACGGCCTCTACTACCACGGGGGCCTGTTCATCCAACCCCCACCAGGAACTGTTCATCCAACCCCCAACAACGCTCACTGTTCATCAAGAGGCAGCAAGTTCGATCGACTTCAGTTAGCAGCAGTAGCGAAGGAATTGCTTGATCAGATTCAGTTAACAGCCAGGGTTTGATCGATTGCTCGGGTTCAGTAACGTGAAGCTAGTGCAATCGCTTAGGTTCAGTAGGAGAATGCCTCACTCGGGTTTAGTTAGATCCCAATGCCTCGCACCCACGCGCGTACGTGTACGAGAGAAACGTGCAATCCCTCTGTGCATCGCTCGGCCCCAACCACCCACCGTAACCGGGAACTCCCCTATATTTTCCTCGCCCTTACTTCTACCATGGTTTTTTCGTCATAGACGGCCCAAAGAATGTCATGCGGGTGTGTCTCTGGCCCGCCCAGGACAAAAAGCCCATTTTCTATCATGATCTTTTGTCATAGAAGTAGGAGCCTAGACATCTATGATGATACCGGATTTTGTCATAATTATCATCATAGAAGTGTCATAAGCATGATACAAAAAAATCGTTTGGCCCAAAATGTCATGGATGTGTCTTTTTTTGTAGTGGTAGCTCATCACAGAAAATCGTTCTCGTGATGCCTACACCAACTAGAGAGGAAGCTAATGATGATGACCGTGAAGCTTCAAATCAAGTTACTACCAAACCTTGTAGGTCAACCAGAGCATGATCCGCACCAGAGTGGTACCATAATCCTGTTCTGGAAGTCATGTTACTAGACCACGGTGAACCTAAAAACTATGAAGAAGCTATGATGAGCCCAGATTCCGAGAAAAATGGCTTGAGGCCATGAAATCTGAGATAGGATCCATGTATGAGAACAAAGTCTGGACTTTGGTGGACTTGCCCGATGATCGGCGAGCCATAGAGAATAAATGGGTCTTCAAGAAGAAGACTGATGCTGATGGAAATGTTACTGCCTACAAAGCTTGACTTGTTAGAAAAGGTTTTTGACAAGTCCAAGGAGTTGACTACGATGGCACTTTCTCACCCATAGCGATGCTTAAGTCTGTCTGAATCATGTTAGCAATTGCCGCATTTTATGATTATGAAATATGGTAAATGGACGTCAAAACTGCATTTCTTAATGGATTTCTTAAATAAGAGTTGTACATGAAGCAACCAGAAGGTTTTGTTGATCCTAATGGTGCTAACAAAGTTTGCAAGCTCTAGTGATCCATCTATGGACTGGTGCAAGCATCTCAGAGTTGGAATATACGTTTTGAGGTAATCAAAGCATATGGTTTTATATAGACTTTCGGAGAAGCCTGTATTTACAAGAAAGTGTGTGGGAGCTCTGTAGCATTTCTAATATTATATGTGGTTGACATATTGTTGATTGGAAATGTACAATTTCTAGATCACATAAAAGGATACTTGAATAAAAGTTTTTCAATGAAAGACCTTGGTGAAGCTGCTTATATATTGGGCATCAAGATCTATAGAAATAGATCAAGACGCTTAATAGGACTTTCACACAGCACATACCTTGACAAAGTTTTGAAGAAGTTCAAAATGGATCAGTCAAAGAAAGGGTTCTTGCCTATGTTGCAAGGTGTGAAATTGAGTCAGACTCAATGCCTGACCACTACAGAAGATAGAGAGAAAAATGAAAGTCATTCCCTATGCCACAACCATCGGTTCTATCATGTATGCTATGTTGTGTACCAGACCTGATGTGTGCCTTGCCATAAGTCTGGTAGGGAGGTACCAAAGTAATCCAGGAGTTGATCACTAGACAGCGGTCAAGAACATCCTAAAGTACCTGAAAAGGACCAAGGATATGTTTCTTGTTTATGGAGGTGACAAAGAGCTCGTCACAAATGGTTACGTCGATGCAAGTTTTGACACTGATCCGGATGACTCTAAGTCACAAACCGGATACATATTTATTTTGAATGGTGGAGCTGTCAGTTGGTCCAGTTCCAAGCAAAGCATTGTGGAGGGTCTATGTGTGAAGCGGAGTACATAGCTGCTTCAGAAGTAGCAAATGGAGGAGTCTGGATGACGGACTTCATATCCGATCTAGGTGTAGTACCTAGTGCATTGGGTCCAATGAAAATCTTTTGTGACAATACTGGAGCTATTGCCTTGGCGAAGGAATCCATATTTCACAAAAGAACCAAACACATCAAGAGACGCTTCAACTCCATCCGTGATCAAGTCAAGGAGGGAGACATAGAGATTTGCAAAATACATACAAATCTGAATATAGCAGACCCGTTGACTAAGCCTCTTCCACGAGCAAAACATGATCAAGACCAAGACTCCATGGGTTAGAATCATTACAATGTAATCTAGATTGTTGACTCTAGTGCAAGTGGGATACTGAAGGAAATATGGCCTAGAGGCAATAATAAAGGTGTTCTTTTATATTTCTTTATTCATGATAAATGTTTATTATTCATGCTAGAATTGTATTGATCGGAAACCTAAATACATGTGTGAATACATAGACAAACAATGTGTCCCTAGTGAGCCTCTACTAGACTAGCTCGTTGATCAAAGATGGTTAAGGTTTCCTAACCATGGACGTGAGTTGTCATTTGATAACAAGATCACATCATTAGGAGAATAATGTGATGGACAAGACCCATCCGTTAGCTTATCATGATGATCATTTAGTTTTATTGTTATTGATTTCTTCATGTCAAATACATATTCCTTCGAATATGACATTATGCAACTCCCGGATACCGGAGGAATGCCTTGTGTGCTATCAAACATCACAACGTAACTGGGTGATTATAAAGATGCTTTACAGGTATCTCTGAAGGTGTTTGTTGAGTTGGCCTAGATCAAGATTAGGATTTGTCACTCCGAGTATTAGAGAGGTATCTATGGGCCCTGTGGTAATACACATCATAAGAAGCGTTGCAAGAAAAGTGTCTAATGAGTTAGTTGCAGGATGATGTATTACAGAACGAGTAAAGAGACTTTACGGTAATGAGATTGAACTAGGTATGAAGATACCGACGATCGAATCTCAGGCAAGTAACATACCAATGACAAAGGGAATAACGTATGTTGTCATAACGGTTCGACCGATAAAGATCTTTGTAGAATATGTGGGAGCCAATATGAGCATCCAGGTACCGCTATTGGTTATTTATCGGAGAGTTGTCTCGGTCATGTCTACATAGTTCTCGAACCTGTAGGGTCCGCACGCTTAACGCTCGATGACGATATAGTATTATATGAGTTATGTGATTTCGTGACCGAATGTTGTTCGGAGTCCCGGGTGAGATCACAGACATGACGAGGAGTCTCGAAATGGTTGAGAGGTAAAGATTGATATATAGGACGATAGTATTCGGACACCGGAAGTGTTCCGGAGGGTACCGGGTACATATCGGGTCACCTGAAGGGGTTCTGGGCACCCCCGACAAAAGATATGGGCCTATGGGCCAAGAGGGGAAACACACCAGCCACCAGGGGTTAGTCTGCCCCCCATATGGGCCGAACCAGAGGAGAAGGAAAGAGGGGATTTGGCCTCCCACTTCCTTCCCTCCTCCCTCCTCTTTCCTTCCCCCTCCGGCAAATAAGGCAGGGGGTGCCGGCCATGGGGAGAACCCAAGTAGGAGTCGTCCTACTATGGCGCCTCCTGTCTGCCTCCCCTCTCCCTCCCACCTATATATATGTGGGGGGGCTAGCACACCCCAGACAATTGTTAGTCGTGTGCGGCGCCCGCCTCCACCGTTTACTCCCACGGTCATATCTTCGTAGTGCTTAGGAGAAGCCCTGCATGGATCACTTCACCATCACCGTCACCACGCCGTCGTGCTAACGGAGCTCACCTAGTACCTCAACATCTTGCTCGATCAAGAAGGCGAGGGACGTCATCGAGCTGAACGTGTGCAGAACTCGGAGGTGTCGTACGTTTGGTACTCGATCGGAGAAGAAAGTTCGACTACATCAACTGCGTTATGAAACGCTTCGGCTTATGGTCTATGAGGGTACGTAGACACACTCCCCCCATCATTGCTATGCATCTCCTAGATACATCTTGCGTGAGCATAGGAAATTTCTTAAATTGCATGCTACGTTCCCCAACATCTTGTTCTTCCTTCGCCCTTAGGGGGGCAGAGGGAGCTCTCCCCTAGATTGGATCTCTTTGTTGTCTTTTGTTTCTCGCTATTGTTTTCAGAGCTCTTCATTGTTTCTTATATTCCCAGAGATCTGTAACTCTGATTGGGCTGAAAAGTCGAGGGGGTTTTTATTCAGAAATTATCTTTCTTGTGGTGAAAGAAGGGGTCCAACTGACCTGCGAGGTGCCCATAAGGAAAGGGGGCGTGACCAGGGGGTAGGTCGCGCCCTGTTGCCTTGTGGATCCCTCGGGCACCGTTTTACATTGATTCTTTTTCCCAATAATCACATACATTCCAAAAATATCTCCATAAAATTTCACTGTTGGACTTCGTTTGATATGGATTTTCTGCGAAACAAAAAATGCAAAAAAGCAGGAACTAGCACTAGGCACTGGATTAATAAGTTAGTCCAGGAAAATCATTTAAAAGTGCACCAAAACCATATAAAATTATTGTAAATGTTTCATGAATACTTCATAAATTATAGATACATGTGAGACGTATCAGCATCCCCAAGCTTAATTCCTTCTCGTCCTCAAGTAGGTAAATGATAAAATAAATAATTTATGAAGTGTGAATGCTAGAATAGTGCACAAGTTTGATCAGTGATAATTCTAATCACTTTTTCTAACATCATAAACAACAACTCTTTCTCCTAAACTCATATTGATAGAGCAGAAATTGATGACCCACAAGTATAGGGGGTCAATCGTTGTCCTTTCGGTAAGTAAGAGTGTCAAACGCAACGAGGAGCAGAAGGAAATGACAAGCGGTTTTTAGCAAGGTAATGTCTGCAAGAACTGAAATTGTCGGTAACAGGAAGTTTGATAGCAAGATAATTTGCAAGGAGCAAGTAACAGTAACGGTAAAAAAAAGTGTGGCAAGGTAGCCCAATCCCTTTGAGGCAAAGGACAGGCCAAAACAGTCTCTAATAATAAGCAAAGCGTTCTTGAGGGTACATCAGAATTTCATCTAGTCCCTTTCATCATGTTGGCTTGATTCGTGTTCGCTACTTTGATAATTTGATATGTGGCTGGATCAGTGCTTAGGTGTTGTTCTTACTTGAACAAACCTCCAACTTATTATTAACCCCCTCGCAATCATCCACAACTACGAGAAAAGTATTAAGATAAAATCTAGCCATAGCATTAAACTTTTGGATCCAAATCGGTCACTTACGAAGTAGTGCATAAACTAGGGTTTAAGCTTCTGTCACTCTAGCAACCCATCATCTAATAACTACTCCACAATGCATTCCCTTAGGGCCAAATATGATGAAGTGGCATGTAGTAGACGTTCACATGACACCACTAAGGGAATCACAACATACATATCATCAAAATATCAAACACATATCAAGTTCACATGATTACTTGCAACATGACTTCTCCCGTGACCTCAAGAACAAAAGTAACTACTCAGAAATGATAATCATGCTCAAGATCATAGGGGTATTAAATAGCATAATGGATCTGAACATATAATCTTCCACCAAATAAACCATATAGTAATCAACTACAAGATGTAATCAACACTAATAGTCACCCACAAGTACCAATCTAAGGTTTTGGTACAAAGATTGAACACAAGAGATGAACTAGGGTTTAAGAGGAGATGGTGCTATTGAATATGTTGATGGAGATTTCCTTCCAAAAGATGGAAGAGTTGGTGGTGATGACGATGGCGATGATTTCCCCCTCCGGGAGGGAACTTCCCCCAGCAGAATTGCTCCGCCGGAGGGCAAAAGTGCTCCTGCCCAAGTTCCACCTCGAGACGGTGGTGCTTCGTCCCTAAAGCCCCCCTCTCATTTTTTCTATGTCAAAATGACCTTTATACTAGAAGATGGGCACCGGAGGTGGGCCGAGTAGGGCACAACCCACCAGGGCGCACCTAGGGGACCTGGTGCGCCTAGGTGGGTTGTGCCCTCCTGGTGGGCCTCCTCCGGTAGTTATTTGCTCCAGTATTTTTCATATATTGCAAAATAATTCTCCGTAGATTTTCAGCTCATTTGGAGATGTGCAGAATAGGTAACTCTGACTTAGTTTTTTCAGGTGCAGAACTCCAACTGCCAATAGTCTCCCTCTTTGTCCAAACCTTGCATATTATGAGAGAAAATACATTAGGATTACTCCAAAAGTATTATTATGCATAAAAACATTATAAATAACAGTAGGAAAACAAGATGCAAAATGGACGTATCAACTCCGCCAAGCTTAGACCTCGCTTGTCCTCAAGCGAAAAACCAAAATCGAAAAACATGCCCACATGCTTAGAGAAACAGGTGTCAATAAAAACAAGATACGGACATAGAAGCATCATGTTTATTATTATAACAGCAAAGAACTTTAACATAAACTTTATCATACATCTCTTACCATATAACTTCTCATGAACAAGTAACAGTTCATCACAACATTGAAGTATAAAGCATAAACCTTATTGGAAAATGACAAACTATGTTCTCAATCAACTTTGCAACTACAATTCATCATATTTTCAGGAAGGGTCACGTGTCGGAGCCTTTTGGCAAGTCCACATACTCAACCATCATTGAACCTTTTATGATTGCTAACACTCACAGCATACCCATGAACAAAAAGTTTCAACCAAACACATAGAAAGATAGGGGCTTATAGTTTTGCCTCCCAACGTATTCACCTCAAGGGTGATGTCAACAATAATCACTCATGCCCACTCATATCCAACTAGATATATGTGCCTAGATCTTTCCTCACCACATGATGCTTGCAAAAAGAGAAAATAAAAAGGAATAGGGAAGAATACTTTGACTCTTATGTAAAAGTAAATGCATAAAAGTAAAAGATGGGCCCTTCGCAGAGGGAATCAGAGGTTGCCATGCGCTTTTTGTTTATATGCTCAATAACTTAATGCAAAAGAAGATCATGTTGCATTGCCCCTTGTGATAGCAACCTTTATTATGCAGTCTGTCTCTTTTATTATTTTGCCATCACAAGTTCGTACAACGCTCAATTTTCTCTTACATTAAATGATCCAACACATTTAGAGGCAATTTTTATTGCCTTATTCCACCGATGACAACTTACTTGAAGGATCTTACTCAATCCATAGGTAGGTATGGTGGACTCTCAAAATAATATTTTGGGTTTAAGGTTTTTGGATGCACAAGTAGTATCTCTACTTAGTGCGGAGTTTTTGGCTAGCAAAGATATTGAGCAAGCACCACATGTTGAAGGATCTATGACAATATAACTTCTATGGAAATATGAACAAACATAAATCATTACATTGTCTTCCTTGTCCAACGTCAACAATTTTGACACATAATATTTAATGGGGGCTCACAATCATAAAAGATGTCCAAGAAAGTATATTTTCCTGTGGATCTTCTCTTCCCTTATTAATTCCTTCATGAATTGCATCATTGACCAATGCTATATTTGTCAGTCTCCAATAAATTTTACCACTTATATTTTTCTTTATGTGATGTCATTACTTACCATAAGATTAGCATATGATATTTTTCATTTATATTCCTTTCTTTTTATTGAAACAAAAGGGTAAAGAAACAAAACTCAAACTACTCTTTATTATATATCTCGCACACGATTACATAGATAGAAAGATCACTAAGCAAGCACTCGAAAAGAAAGGATCAAACTAAACTTTTATTCAACTAAATCATGGGATAACTAAAGATCGGACTAAAATAGATAAAGGCTAAGATAGTGGTGGTGATACGATACCGGGGCACCTCCCCCAAGCTTGGCACAAGCCAAGGGGAGTGCCCATACCATGAACTCAAATTTCGTTTGGTGGTGAAGAAGGTGGTGGTGGCGATGAGGTAGTAGCGAGCTTATCCTTCTTCCTTAGCTTATGCTTGAGGATGGAGTTTTCCTCCCTCAAATCATCGATCTCCTGCTCAAGCTTTAATATATTTTTGCATAATTCATGCTTGTTCTCCTGCAAGAGACGAAAAGGGATAAACTGGATCTTAGGTTTCTTTGCTTTATTAAGGAGACTTGACTTCTTGAATTCCACATGCATGTCCCCAGGTTGGGGGTAATAGAACTTCATCTTTATCTGAGCTTGTCTCTTATTTCCCATTCGGGTCATAGTCTTCTTCTTCCTCTGTGGTCCAACCATAATGTTCCACATCTCCGTAAACCTTGGGACGACATATTTTCAGATCTTCCAGACAACAGCAAGAAAGAAGACTAGAAGATTTCCCCGCGATACGGTGGTTAATACGTTCAATGGATATATAAAGATTTTTTATCTAGTGAAACAAGCAAACGAGGGGAAACAGAGTTGGAAAGGTTCCCGAGGTGTGCACAACCCACCTGGGCATGCCAGGGGGCCCAGGCACGCCCTGGTGTCTTGTTAGCCCCATCGGGTGCCTTCCTGGTTCTTTCTTATTTTCCTAATTTTTGTAATATTCCAAAACTGACAAAAAATAATTTTGCGGATTTTTTGGAGTCCGTTTACTTAACATATCACGTACCTCCTCTTTTTGGTGTTCTGGAGTGTTCCGGAAGGTTGCCTTAATGTGTTTTCGTCCGGTGTCATGGTTTGAATAATATTGCTTTCAACATTAATAGGCGTACCTGAGATATAGTGCTTAATTCTTTGCCCATTTACCACCCTCGGGTTAGTACCTGATACGTCCATTTTGCATCATGTTTTCTTACTATTATTTATGTTGTTATTGTATAATAATGCTTTTTGGAGTAATTCTAATAACTTTTTCTCTCATAATATGCAAGGTATGCACAAAGGGGGAGAATTTTGGCAGCTGGAAATCTGGACCTGAAAAAACTACGTCAAGCTACCTATTCTGCTCAACTCCAAATGAGCTAAAACTTCCCGAGGATTTTTTATGGAATATTTAAGAATTATTGGAGAAAATAAGTACCAGAGGGGGCCACCAGGTGGGCACAACCCACCTGGGCATGCCAGGAGGCCCAGGCGCGCCCTGGTGGGTGCTGCCCTCCTCGGCCCACCTCCGGTGCCCCTCTTCTGGTATGTAAGTCATTTTGACCTAGAAAAAAATAAGGAGAGGACTTTTGGGATGAAGCGTCGCCGCCTCGAGGCAGAACTTGGGCAGCAGCACTTTTGCCCTCTGGTGGAGCGATTCCACCGGGGGAACTTCCCTCCCGGAGGGGGAAATCATAGTCATCATCATCACCAACAACTCTCCCATCTTGGGGAGGGCTATCTTCATCAACATCTTCAACAGCACCAACTCCTCTCAAACCCTACTTCAACTCTTGTGTTCAATCTTTGTACCAAAACTATAGATTGGTGCTTGTGGGTGACTAGTAGTGTTGATTACATCTTGTAGTTGAATACTATATGGTTTATTTGGTGGAAGATTATATGTTCATGTCCATTATTCTATTTATACCCCTCTTATCTTGAGCATGATTATCATTTGTGAGTAGTTACTTTCATTCTTCAGGTCACATGAGAAATCATGTTGCAAGTAATCATGTGAACTTGATATGTGTTCGATATTTTGATGATATGTATGTTGTCATTCCCTTAGTGGTTTCATGTGAATGTCGACTACATGACACTTCACCATATTTGGGCCTAAGGGAATGCATTGTGGTTTATTTATTAGATGGTGGATTGTAAGAGTGATAGAAGCTTAAACCCCAGTTTATGCGCTACTCCGAAAGGGACCAATTGGATCCAAAAGTTTAATGCTATGGTTAGAATTTATTCCTAATACTTTTCTCATAGTTGCAGATGCTTGTGAGAGGGTTAATCATAATTAGGAGGTTTGTTCAAGTAAGAACAACATCTAAGCACCGGTCCACCCACATATCAATTTATCAAAGTAGTGAACACGAATTAAGCCAACATGATCAAAATGACTAGATGAAATTCCCGTGTACCCTCAAGAACACTTTGCTTATCATAAGAGACCTTTTTGGCCTGTCATTTGCCTCAAAAGGATTGGGCTACCTTGCTGCACTTTTGTTACCACTATTGTTTCTTGCTATGAAACTACTCCGCTACTTATAATTTTAGCACTTGCAGACATTACCTTGCTGAGAACCACTTTTCATTTCCTTCTGCTCCTCGTTGGGTTCGAAACTCTTACTTATCGAAAAGGCTACAATTGACCCCATATACTTGTGGGCCATCATTACCTTCGGCATTATTGACCTTGATGGCTTTGGAATGATAAACCTCCTTGATAACATATGGTCCTTCCCATTTATAGAGAAGTTTTCCTGCAAAGAATCTGAAATGAGAGTTGTACAAAAGAACATATTCTCCAACTTTGAATTCCCCTTTTGGATTCTTTTTTCATGCCATCTTTTAACTTTTTCTTTGAATAATTTGGCATTTTCCTAAGCTTGGGTTCTCCATTCATCTAATGAGCTAATATCAAATAACCTCTTTTCACCGGCAAGTTTGAAATTATAGTTGAGTTCTTTAAGCGCCCAATATGCTTTATGTTCTAACTCAAGAGTAAAATGACAAGTATTTCCATAAACCATTTTATAAGGAGACATACCCATAGGATTTTTGTATGTTGTTCTATAGGCCCAAAGTGCATCATCCAATTTCTTAGACCAATTCTTTCGAGACCTATTAACAGTTGTTTGTAATATGAATTTTATTTCTCTATTGCTAAGTTCAACTTGACCACTAGATTGAGGACGATAGGGTGATGCAATTCTATGGTTAACATCATATTTAGCAAGCATTTTACAGAAAGCACCATGAATAAATTGTGAACCACCATCAGTCATTAAATATCTAAGGAGTCCAAACCTTGGGACAATAACTTCTTTAAGCATTTTAATGGTAGTGTTATGATCAACACTACTCGTTGGAATATCTTCCACCCACTTAGTAACATAATCAACAACAACCAAAATATGTGTATACCCATTAGAGGAAGGAAAAGGTCCCACATAATCGAAACCCCAAACATCAATAGGTTCAATAGCAAATGAATAATTCATAGTCATTTCCTGACTCTTACCGATATTACCAATTCTTTGACATTCATCACAAGATAAAGCAAACTTACAGGCATACTTCAAGAGAGTAGGCCAATAAAAACCAGATTGCTATACCTTATGAGCAGTTCTATCTCCCGCATGATGCCCTCCATAAGTTTCGGAGTGACATTTCCATTGGATTTGTTCATGTTCATGCTTAGGTAAACAACGTCTAATAATACCATCTACTCCTTCTTTATAAAGATGTGGGTCATCCCAAAAGTGATGTCTTAAATCATAGAAGAATTTTTTCTTTTGTTGGTATGTGAAACTAGGTGGTATGTATTTAGCAAAAATATAATTAGCTTAGTAAGCATACCAAGGAGTGTTATGAGAAACATTTATTGCATCTAGTTGTTTGTCGGGAAAGCTATCATCAATAGGTAGTGGGTCATAAAGGATATTCTCTAACCTAGACAAGTTATCAGCTACGGGGTTCTTAGCTCCTTTTCTATTAGTGATATGCAAATCAAATTCTTGTAGCAAGAGAACCCACCTAATGAGTCCAGGTTTAGCATCTTTCTTTTCCATAAGATATTTTATAGCACCATGATCAATGTGAACAATTACTTTGGAATCACCAATATATGATTTGAATTTGTCGCAAGCAAACGCAACTGCTAATAATTCTTTTTCAGTAGTAGCATAATTTCTTTGGGCACTGTCTATAGTTTTGCTAGCATAATGAATAACATTCAATTCCTTATCAACTCTTTGTCCTAGAACAGCACCAACAACATAGTCACTAGCATCACACATAATTTCAAAAGGCAAGTTCCAATCAGGTGGTTGAAAAATAGATGCAGAAGTTAAGGCTTTCTTAAGTGTTTCAAAGGCTTCTACACAATCATCATTAAAAACAAATGGAACATCCTTTTGTAAAAGATTTGTAAGAGGCCTAGAAATTTTAGAGAAGTCTTCAATAAACCTAGTATAGAAACCAGCATGACCAAGGAAACTACGAATACCTTTAATGTCTCTAGGTTATGGCATTTTCTCAATCGCATCAACTTTAGCTTTATCCACCTCAATACCTCGTTCAGAAATTTTATGCCCCAAGACAATACCTTCATTAACCATAAAGTGGCACTTCTCCCGATTCAATACAAGGTTAGTTTGCTCACATCTCTGCAAGACTCGATCAAGGTTGCTCAAGAAATCATCAAAAGAAGTTCCATAAGCAGAAAAATCATCCATGAAAACCTCAACAATATTTTCACAAAAATCAGAGAATATAGCAGTCATACATCTTTGAAAGGTAGCAGGTGCATTGCATAAACCAAAAGGCATATGTCTATGATCATAAGTTCCAAAGGGGCAGCTAAAGGTGGTTTTCTCTTGATCAGGTTGTGAAACAAGTATTTGAGAAAAACCAGAATATCCATTAAGGAAGCAAAAGTGTGTGTGATTAGATTATCTTTCCAACATTTGATCAATAAAAGGCAGAGGGTAATGATCTTTTCTAGTAGCTTTATTTAATTTTCTGAAATCAATTACCATTTTATAGCCAGTAAAAATTCTTAGTGGAATAAGATCATTTTTATCATTAGGAACAATAGTAATACCTCCCTTCTTAGGGACACAATGAACATGACTTACCCATCTACTATCAGCTATGTGATAGAATATACCTGCTTCCAGAAGCTTTAATATTTCAGTTCTTACCACTTCTTTCATTTAAGGATTCAAACATCGTTAGTGATCAACAATGGGTTTAGCATCAGGTTCCATATTAATCTTGTGCTGGCAGAGAGTGGGACTAATGCCCTTAAGATCATCAAGAGTATATCCAATGGCAGCATAGTGCTTCTTCAGAATTTTCAATAATCTTTCTTCTTCATGTTCTGAACGGTTAGCACTAAGAATAACAGGATATTTCTTTTTCTCATCAAGACGAGCATATTGCGATGTGTCAAGCAATTGTTTCAGTTCAAACACAGGATCACCTTTAGGTGGAGGAGGACCTCCAAGAGTTTCAATAGGAAAATTATGTTTGAGCAGAGGTCACTGTTCAAAGAAGATTTTATCTATTTCATTCCTTTCATGCCTATGCATATCATTTTCATGGTCTAGAAAATATTGTTCTAGTGTATCAGTAGGAGGCACGTTAATAGAAGCAAGACCAATTATTTCATCCTTACTAGGTAATCTTTCTTATGAGGTTGTCTATTAAACTTGGAAAAATTAAATTCATGAGACTCATCACCAAAGCGGACACTAACAACTTTTTTATGAAAATATACAGTAGCATTGACAGTGTTCAAGAAAGGTGTACCAAATATAATGGGACAAAATTCATCCTGCGGGGAACCAGGAACTAGAAAATCAGTAGGGTATTTTATTTTCCCGCACAAGACTTCAACATCTCTAACAATCCCAAGTGTTGTGATGGTGTCTGATACGTCCATTTTGCATCATGCTTTTATATCGATATTTATTGCATTATGGGCTGTTATTACACATTATGTCACAATACTTATGGCTACTCTCTCTTATTTTACAAGGTTTATCATGAAGAGGGGGCAAGCCGATAGCTGGGATTCTGGCTGGAAAAGGAGCAAATATTGGAAACCTATTATGCACAGCCCCAAAAGTCCTGAAACTCCATGAAAGTCATTTTTGGAATTAATAAGAATTGTTGAGCAAAGAAAGTACCAGAGGGGGCCCACACCCTGGCCACAAGGGTGGGGGCACCCCCCCCCTACTAGGCGCGCGCCCTGTCTCGTGGGCCCCCTATTGGCCCTCCTGTGCCCATCTTCTGCTATATGAACTCTCTTACCCTGGAAAAAATCATAAGCAAGCTTACAGGATGAAACTCCACCACCACGAGGCAGAACATTGGCAGAACCAATCTAGGGCTCCGGCAGAGCTGTTCTGCCGGGGAAACTTCCCTCCGGGAGGGGGAAATCATCATCATCGTCATCACCAACGATCCTCTCATCGGGAGGGGGTCAATGACCATCAACATCTTCACCAGAACCATCTCCTCTCAAAACCCTAGTTCATCTCTTGTATCCAATCTTGTATCAAAACCACAAATTGGTACCTGTGGGTTGCTAGTAGTGTTGATTACTCCTTGTAGTTGATGCTAATTGGTTTACTTGGTGGAAGATCATATGTTCAGATCCTTAATGCATATTAATACTCCTCTAATTATGAACATGAATATGCTTTGTGAGTAGTTATGTTTGTTCCTGAGGACATGGGTGAAGTCTTGCTATTAGTAGTCATGTGAATTTGGTATTCGTTCGATGTTTTGATGAGATGTATGTTGTCTCTCCTCTAGTGGTGTTATGTGAACGTCGACTACATGACACTTCACTATTATTTGGGCCTAGAGGAAGGCATTGGGAAGTAATAAGTAGATGATGGGTTGCTAGAGTGACAGAAGCTTAAACCCTAGTTTATGTGTTGCTTCGTAAGGGGTTGATTTGGATCCACTAGTTTCATGCTATGGTTAGGTTTACCTTAATACTTATTTTGTAGTTGTGGATGCTTGAAATAGGGGTAAATCATAAGTGGGATGCTTGTCCAAGAAAGGGCAGTACCCAAGCACCGGTCCACCCACATATTATATTATCAAAGTAACGAACGTGAATCATATGAGCATGATGAAACTAGCTTGACGATAATTCCCATGTGTCCTCGAGAGCGCTTTTCTCATTATAAGAAATTGTCCAGGCTTGTCCTTTACTACAAAAAGGATTGGGCCACTGTCGGGAAAACTGATCCACGAACACCTATGGGACCAGCGGACCGAGCCCCTTTCGGTTCGGCGGGGGGCGGAGGTCGCACGAAGAGCAGATCGAGGCGAAGCACACGAGCAGTTTACCCAGCTTCGGAGCTCTTCGGAGAGATAATACTCCTACTGTTGCTTGTTTGATTGTATTGTGTTCTTGCTCGAGAGAGAGCTAAGTGTTTTTCTGGCTTCCAAATGATCCGAACCCCCTCTACGTTGCGCATGGGCCTCCTTCTATATGCTAAAGGGGTCACCGACAAGTGGCAACGTAAACAAGGGTACAAATGTAAAAAGAGAGGTGGTTGGTATAGTTACTTGTATAGTGTTTCCTACCTAACCCTGACGGCAGGGGACAAGGGCATTAAATGCCCGTTTGTGTAGCCCAAACAGTGCAGAAAAGGACCGTCAGGGGCGCCACCGCTCGCCACGATGGCGATCTTGTCAGCTTTGCATGCCACCGCGCACCGCTGGCAGCACAGCCTCCTGCCACGCGCGCCTGGAAAGGCCCCCAGAGCGACACGTTGGTGGATGCGCTGGATCGTGGGCACAGAGTGGTCGCTTGTCGCGGCAAGTGCCTTGCCGCGGTCATTGTCTTGTCGGGTCTGGGAGCTTGTCGCTCACCGAGCCTTGCCGGGATGCGCGGCACGTCGCAGCAAGTTCCTTGAAATGCCTTGGTTGGCCTTCCCGGCAAGCTCCTCTTGCCGGGGCCTTGTCTCCTGGGCTCAAATACTTTGTTCTTGAATGGCTCCAAAGGAACCACGGAGGATCTTGGCGGTCGCCCGGCAAGCCTTGCCGCGGGGCGCTGCAACTGCCCGTGCACAAGTTCGGGATACTAGGGTACCCCGACTCTAGTACACCGACAGGAGCCCCCGGGCCTGGGCCACACATGGTGCCGAGCGCTGTTGGGCCAGGCCCAAAACAGGACACGGGCACACGCGGCCTAGGTTACACCGTATCTGACTCCGTATCCACCGCGCCCTCCCTAACGGCACGCGTCGAATGCGGCATCGTGGGAGAGATCGTGGGTGGTTTCTTCATTCGGAAGGGCGAAACGTCCGCCCCCTCCCTCTTTATAAGCAGGGGAAACAGGGGCAGTTCGCCCATCTTGCCGTTTGTTGCTCCAACTCCAGAAATCTCCGCCGCTCCCCCCTTCTTCTCGAAGCAGAAAGAGAGCAGCGCTCCGCTCCCCATTGCCACCAGCATCACCACCGCCGCCGATCTCCCCCACCACCTCCGCCATGGATCCAAAAGCCGCCAAGGGGAAAGGCGTGAAGTCGGCCGAGGCGCAGCGGCTCGCGGTGCTGCGGAAGGAGCGGGCCCTCTTCCCCCCTCAGCTCGGTGCGCAGGAGCTGAGGGAGTACTACTACCTCTTCTGGTCGACAGAGACGCGTGCGCATCCGCGCACGAGGGTACTCCCGGCTGCAGCTTCGGAACTGGCGCCAAGCGGGTACCCGTTCTTCGCATTGTTCTTCTACTGCGGGCTCTGCCCGCCCTTTTCTGATTTCTTCTGCGACATCATGAACACCTATGGATTCTGCCTCCTTGACTTCACCCCCAACGCCGTTCTGACCATGGCAGTTTTCGCACATTTGTGCGAAAACTTTGTCGGAGTCCACCCAAATGTAGCCCTTTTCCGCCATTTCTTCATGCCTCGGGTCGAGAGAGGAGAGCCGCTTGCCGGAGGGATCGCCTGGATCTCGAGAGTCGGCAAGAAGGAGGCGTATCTGGAGGGGGAGCTCCGCAGCAAGTGGGAGGAGTGGAGAGCGGAGTGGTGCTGGATCGTCGAGGAGAATCCGCAGCCGTTCACTGCCCTGCGCCAAGCCCCAATAGTGCGCGGCAATGATTGGAGCAATGTGGCCCCAGAGGACGACAGGCTGAAGATTGCCGTCACCCGGATCCTTCGCCTTAGGCTTGCCGGGCTCACCGTAGGAGCCGTTGGTGCAGATTTCCTTCGCCGCTGCATCGCCCCCCTACAGGAGAGGGGGAGACCCGCCTGGGAGTTCAAGAACTCGGCGGATATCATGAGGCTGCGCCCGGGCCTCAACTTCAACTTCACCGTCCTAGAGCTGGATGCGATGCTCCTGGAGTTGTTCAAACGAGATCCCGAACATCCATTCACCTACCGAGGAGCGTCGTTCCGTTGTGCAACAATTCGTCGCTTGACCGGATCCGCGCGATGATGTCGTTGTGCGATTCGCACGGAATCGCCCCAACTTGGCAAGAACCTACGGATGACGTCGTACAATCGTTCTTCGACGACTTGGTAGAAGTGTCGGTCCGCGCCGACAAACAGAAGAGCCTCACCAGCGACACTACCGACGCGGAGCTGCAGCGCATCGCCACTAGGGCGGAAGAGGCTGCGGCAGCAGCTGCCGCGGGCGCGTTCGGGTTCACCGTAGAGGAGGCAGAGGCGGCAAGCCTTGCCGAGCGCGAGGAGTTTGTCGGTGAGGAAGATCTTGCCGGCCCTGAAGCTGAGCCGAGCGAGGCCGGCGAGGAAGAGCCCGAGCCTTCAGACAGCTTGCCGCAGGCGGAGCCCCCGGCCCCGCCAAGAAGGCGTCTCCGCAGGGCCGGGGACATAGCGGGGCGGCAAACGAGCGAATAGCCGCCAAGCCGTGCGACACGCTCTACCGCGGCAAGCAATGTTGCCGCGGGAGCGCCTCACGCTGCTACGGCAACTGGAGCGGGATATTCTCGGTCCACCGCCACCGCCCCTGCCAAGCGGGCAAGGGATCCTACTCCTCCGCCTCACCGCTCCGGAGGGGAGCCGGACTTCGATCTCTCCGCGCTTAGCTCCGACGAGGAGGAAGAAGAGTAAGTTTCTTTGGCGTTCTTGTAGTTCTCCAATCTTGTTGCTTTTATCTTGTCTCTGACTTGCTTCAATCTGAACCCATTCCTTTTCAGGACGCTGGCCTAGAGAGCGGCAAAGAGAGCCAAGGCCTCGATGATTGTCATCGAAGATGATCCCACCGTGTTAGCAGGGGGTGTGTCTGAGACCACCTTGATGCACCCTGCAGCCACTCCCCAAAGTAGCCCCCAGCACAGCCCCCAGCGTAAGTTTGTAGTTTACTTCCTGCTGTCGGGTGCGCATGGGTGCTCTTTTCTCTACTGATATCTTGCTTGTTGATTTGAGTAGGAGAAAAATAGCCTCACCAGGAGGGCCCGGAAGCCGCCCCCGAAGTGCCATCTGCTTCGACTACGCCGCCAAGGGAGGAGTCCCCAGCAAGGGAGCGCTCTCCGGCAAGGGAGAACTCCCCGGCAAGGGACAGTTCTCCGGCAAGGGACAGCACCAGTGATCCTCCGGCGGTTGAGACCGCGACCGCAGATCCTAGTATAGGTAATCTTCTTGCCTGAAATCTTCCCTTGGGTTCTTCTTCTTCTGAATTCCCTTTCTTGGATTTTTGCTTGATTTTTCTCCCTTCTTCGTTCTTCAGATGCATCTGCTGCGGAGCCAATGGAGATTGAGGACGCCGGCGAGGAAGGCGCGTGTGGTAGCAACGACGACGCCGCCGCCAACGAAGAAGGGGCCGGTGCTGATGAGCCCGCCGGAGAAGAGGCCTCCAAGGCTGCCGCCGCAGAAGCTGGCGAGGGGTCGGGCGATCGAACTGACGGCCCTGAGGCCGCAGGGCGCCAGGCGCTGCACCGTCCGCCGATCCCTCCGCCGCTGCCGCGGAGCCAGGCTCCGAAGAGCCCCAGCCCGGCACCTACTTGAAGGCCGGCGACGGTATCTTCATCAAGCTTCCCTGGGCGTCGAGCTCCAGGGCGCCGGTCGAAGGAGAAGCTTTCGACAAGGAGGTGCTCGCCTTCGCTGGGCTGGCGCTGGTCGATGTGGCAAGTAGCAGCAGCGGCGAGTCTGAGGAGGAGCGGCTGCTGCAGAAACTGCTGTCGCTCTACCGCACCCGACAAACCAAGCTGGCGTCCCGAGAAGCACTCGTCGCGAGGGCGGGAGTCGACATCGAGAAGCGTGCGGAGGAGCTCCGGGGTCTTAGGCAGGAAACTCTCCGGAGCTTGGCAGAGGAGCGGGAGCAAGTCGCCGAGGAGAGGAAAGCCTTCCTCCTCGCGAAGGCTGAGGTTGAAGAGCAGCAGCGGCTTGCTGTCGAGAAGCTATCTGTGCAAGAGGGAGAGTTGGCGCAGCGCAAGGTCAACCTTGACAGCCACGAGGAGGAGCTTGCCGAGCGCGAGCAAGCAATTGGCGGGGCGCTCAAGGAAGCAAAGGACGCTGCCGCAGCTGCTGAGGCCGCCAAGAAAGAGCTGGAGGCAAAGGTGGCGCAGCTGGAGGCCAATATCAAGAAGAGCGGCGAGCAGCTTGTCGCGCTCAAGCGCGAGCGCGAGAAGGATGCTGCCGCCCATGGTGAGCTGCAGGGTCTTCTCGCTGAGAGGAGCAAGGAGCTCAGTGCCGCCAAGGACTCCAATGCGGATCTCGAGTTGAAGCTCGCTACGCTGACTCAGACGCTGGACGCCGCCAGGGAGCGAGAGATGACCTTGTCGGAGAAGATCAAGGCCGACGAGGCGCTACTGGCGAGCATCGCCGTTACCCAAAACTCATTTAGAGAGACCGTGGAGCACTAGACCGAGGGTCTGGTGAATATCGCCGCAGTCATCGATGGGGAGCTGGCGTAGCTGGGGATGGAGGACTTTGGGTATCCCTCCGACGAGCATCTCCAACCCAGCGCCAACCTCAGCATGTTCTTCAAGGGTGTGGCGACGGCACTCCAGCGACTCCGGGAGAGGATCCCAAAGCAGCTGGCCGACGAGTCGCGCGGGATTTGCGCGGGGGCTCTCTAGAAGGTGCTGATGAAGGTGGCCTTCCGCAACCCAGGCCTCAACCTCACCAACGTCCTCAGGTCCTTGCCGCCTGACGCCGATCTGGATGCGCTCAAGGCCCTTGTCGCACCCATTGTGGACAAGGTGAGCGAGATCAAGAGGGTTGAGGGCGATCGCGTAGACTAGGCCGCCCGTTTTCTCTTTCTCCTTGTCGCTGCTAGCCATATTATAAGATCAATCTGTTAGAGCTGCGACAAGTTATTTTGTAATATAACTCTATTTCTGTTATCAATTGCTACGTTATTTCCTTTACTAGATTCCTTCCTTTGTATGTTTTTACCCTATGCTTTTAGGGAACTTGTCGGCGCAGGCAACCGAGCCGCGAGCGCTGAGTGCGGGACGTCAGCAGCCTGCTGGTGGTGCCGCTTCCGACAAGAAACCTTGTCGCGACTAGTTGCAGCACACTTAAATTGTTGAGCGGACTCGAAACAAAGTAAGGGCGCAACTAGCTACGAGTTGGTTCCTCCGCGCACAGGTTTTCCATACAAAGCAGGGTCGTTCGAGGAAGATAACTTAAAAATTAAAACTAATTGCTCAAACTTTGGCAACTTAGCTTTTCTGTCGTTCGCTTCTCGACAAGGCGAAACTTCCTTAAACGACGCCTGGTCCACATCATCAGCTTCCCCTTCCCCCCCCGGCAAACTTGTGTGCGAGGGAACCTTCCTTTCCTTTGTTGAGAAAAAGAAAGAAGAGAAAATGAAGATATGGAGCCTTTCGGCTCGTTATTGCTTACCGGAGGTAGGTGCTGCACAAAGCGTCAGATAACGCATGCAAGAAATTATATAATGCATGAAATTGACAAGATGTGCGGAGCACATGAGCTTTACTTATGCACGGGATCTGCGCCCGGCTTTGTATAAAGGATTACATGCAACATCGGCAAGACTTGTACAAAAGGTGGTTGTCGGAATAGGTTCCGGCAACCGCGCCCTACGGGTAAAACTTACGAAGATGCTCAATGTTCCAGGAGTTGCTCACCGGAATGTCATCTTCAGTCTCAAGGCGGACAGCGCCGGGCCTAGTGACTCGTTTCACCCGATAAGGGCCTTCCCACTTTGGTGTCAACTTGCTGGAATTCTTGGCGGACTGAACGCGCCAAAGAACAAGGTCGCCTTCCTCGAAGCTTCTGGCTTTAACTTTGCGGCTATGGTAGCGGCGCAAAGCTTGTTGGTATCGAGCAGCTCGTACAACAGCCTGAAGATGATCCTCCTCAAGGAGCAGCGCGTCATCTTGTCGCACCTGCTCTTGCTCAAGCTCATCATAAGCGAGCACTCGAGGTGACCTGTATACGAGTTCCGTGGGGAGAATTGCCTCTGCTCCATAGACTAGAGCGAAAGGCGTCTGGCCAGTGGCTCGATTTGGCGTCGTCCTGATCGACCAAAGAACCACTGGCAGCTCCTCGATCCAGTTCCTTCCGCACTTGCGCAGCCTGTCGAAAGTCCTGGTCTTGAGCCCGCGCAGCACTTCAGCATTTGCCCTCTCCGCTTGACCGTTGCTTCTCGGATGAGCAATAGAAGCGAAGCAGACCTTGGCGCCAATATCTTGGACGTACTGCATGAAGGTGCGGCTCGTGAATTGTGTGCCGTTGTCGGTGATGATCCTGTTAGGGATCCCGAAACGGCAAACAATCGACCTGAAGAACTTGACTGCTGACTGCGCTATCACCTTCCTCACTGGTTCCACTTCCGGCCACTTTGTGAACTTGTCGATTGCGACGTACAAGTACTCAAAGCCCCCGACAGCTCGGGGAAAGGGGCCGAGGATGTCGAGCCCCCAGACCGAAAATGGCCAGGATGAAGGGATCGTCTAGAGAGCTTGAGCTGGCTGGTGTATCTGTTTGGAATGGAACTGGCACGCTTCACACTTGGTTACTTGTGCAGTTGCATCCTGGAGGGCTGTCGGCCAAAAGAAACCTTGCCGGAACGCTTTGCCGGCAAGTGCTCTTGCGCCAATGTGGTGACCACATATGCCTCCGTTTATCTCTGCCAACAACTTTTGTCCGTCTTCCCGGCAAACACACTTCAATTTCACACCGTTGAGTCTTCTTCTGTACAGTGTGCTGTCAACAAACTGGTACATACTTGACTGCCGGGCTACTCTTTCCGCTTCTTCTTGCTCTTCGGGAAGTTCTCCTGTCTGAAGGAAATGGACAATCTGCTGCGCCCATGCTGGAGCTTGTGGCTCGACAACAAGGACTAAAGGCACATCTGCTGCTGTGGGAGCATCCGCTTCTACGGCGAGAACCTGCGGTTCTGCCGGAGCTTGATGTTCCCCGGCAAGCTTGCCGTAGCAAAGCTTGTCGGGAGCGTCTGCTACGATGGAACAAACCATAAGGCTTGCCGGAGCAGACTGCTCCTCAGCACCCTTGGTGTTGATCTTGGGGACTTTCTTGGCGGCGGCTTCAGGGAGCTCTGCCGGAAAATAGTCACCAGAAATCAACTTCCTCTTCTTGTTCTGTCCAGTTGATGGCGTTACGGATGGTTGAGTTAGCTTGAGCACAAAGATCCCTGGTTCCACAGGCAACTTTAGTGCGGCGCACTTCGACAGGCCATCAGCAATGTCATCCTGAGCTCTCGGAACATGCTCCATCTGTAGGCCATCAAAGTGCTCTTCCAGCTTTCTCACTTCATCAACATATGCTTCCATCAACGGAATCTGATAATTCTTGTTCACTTGGCGGACGACAAGCTGCGAGTCACCCCTGACAATGAACTTCTTGATCCCAAGGTCTGCTGCGATTCTGAGACCGGCAAGCAATCCTTCATACTCTGCAGTATTGTTGGTTGCTTGCTCCTTGGGAAAGTGCATCTGGACTACGTACTTAAGGTGCTCTCCGGTGGGTGCGACAAGCAGCACGCCCGCTCTGGCGCCTTGCAGCGAGAAGGCACCATCAAAGTACATCAGCCACTCTTTGCTCGCCTCCTTGACGGGGATGCTCGTCTCTAGAATTTCTTCATCTTGTGTTGGCGTCCACTCTGCTATGAACTCCGCCAATGCTCTTCTTTGGATAGTTGAAGTACTCTCAAACTTTAGGCCAAAGCTTGACAGTTCCAGTGCCCACTCGACAATCCTGCCTGTTGCTTCTGGATTTTGCAGTATCCTCTTCAGCGGAAAGCGAGTGACGACTGTGATCTCATGTGCTTGGAGGTAACGGCGCAGCTTTCTCGAGGCCATGAGAAGGCCGAAAAGCAATTTCTGCACGCCGGAGTACCTTGACCTAGCTCCCTATAGAAGGGAACTGACAAAGTAAACTGGGCGCTGCACCATTCTCTTCTGCATCTTATCATGCTCCTGCGCAGATCCATCCTTGTCGGGACCAGAGCTTGTTGACGAAGCCCCCTGCTTATCGCTGGATGCATCTGCTGTGGTTGCTGGCTCATCATCTGCCTCCCTCTCTGCCACTAACGCAGCACTAACCACTTGATTGGTTGCCGCTATATACAGCAGCAACTTCTCTTGTGGCTTAGGTGCGACAAGTGTTGGAGTGGAGGACAGGTATTTCTTCAAGTCCTGCAGCGCAGCCTCCGCCTCCGGAGTCCATTTCATTGGACCTACCTTTTTCAATATTTTGAAAAATGGCAGGGCGCGCTCAGCAGATCTAGAGATAAACCTGCTGAGAGCAGCCACGCAACCGGCAAGCCTTTATACATCCTTGACGCGCTTCGGTGCTTCAATCTGCTCTATGGCCTTGATCTTGTCGGGATTGGCTTCAATTCCCCGCTGAGACACGAAGAACCCGAGAAGCTTGCCGGAAGGGACTCCAAACACGCACTTCTCGGGGTTAAGCTTGAGGTTGATCTTGCGCAGATTTGCAAATGTTTCGTCTAAATCTTGAATCAGGGTCGCCCTGTCCTTGCTCTTGACCACTATATCATCCATGTAGGCTTCCACATTTCTATGCATTTGTGGCTCAAAAGCGTGGTGGACTACCCTTGCAAATGTTGAACCAGCATTCTTTAAACCGAAAGGCGTCCGTACAAAACAGTACGTGCCACACGGGGTGATGAATGCGGTCTTCTCCTCATCCTCTTCTGCCATGAAGATCTAATGGTATACTGAGTATGCATCAAGAAATGAAAGCAAATCACATCCGGCCGTGGAGTCAACAATCTGGTCGATGCGCGGCAAAGGAAATGGGTCTTTGGGACAAGCTTTGGCCAACCACGTGGGATGGAGCACTCCTCTGACAAGGCCTGCTGCTTCCAACTTCTTGATTTCTTCTGCGATGAACTCTTCGCGCTCCACTGCCTGTTTCCTGACTTTCTGCTTGACGGGCCGCGCATGAGGACAGACAGCCAGGTGGTGCTGAATTACTTTCCTGGGAACACCGGGGATGTCATACGGTTGCCACGCAAACACGTCGACGTTCTCCCGCAGGAAAGCAACGAGCGCGCTTTCCTATTTAGGGTCGAGAGTAGCACTGATGGTGAAGGTACCACCAGTGCCGTCCTCCTTGGCGGACACCTTCTTGGTCTCAGGTGGAGCTGCCATTGCCTTCTTACACTTGCCGGTGGAGCTCGATGGTGCGTCCTCGACGGTAGCGCAGCACTCTGAAGAGGTGCGCTTGCCGGAGTGGGCATCAGAACTCTTGCCGGACTTGGTCTTCTTCTTCCCCCCGGGAGCTTCAGCGGCAAGTGATTTGCGATCTGTTGCGGCTGCTGCTTCCCGGTAGATCTTGTCGGTGCAGATAAGAGCATCCTTCTTGTTGCCAGGGACGGAGATGACACTTATCGGGCCTGGCATCTTCAGCATGTTGTAGGCATAGTGAGAGGCTGCCATGAATTTGGCGAGTGCTGGACGGCCGAGTATCCCATTGTAAGGCAATGGAAAGTCATCAACGTCAAAAGTAACCCTCTCAGTCCTGAAGTTCAACTCGCTGCCAAATGTTACCGGCAACGTGATCTTTCCCTTTGGCTTGCTCCTTCCCGGATTGATTCCTTGGAACGTACCGGTTTCTTCGAGCTCGCTGTCAGGGATCTGGAGTTTCTGGAGCATCGCGGAGGAGATCAGGTTCAAGCCGGCCCCGCCGTCAACTAACATCTTAGTGACCTTGAGGTTGCAGATAGTTGGTGAAACCAACATCGGCAAGCACCCGACCGCAGTTATGCGATCAGGGTGGTCCTCAATATCAAAGATGATAAGCGTGCTGGACCATTTCAGAGGCTTGCGTGACTCGACGGGTGGTTCTGCTGCATTAACTTCCCGCACCCACTGCTTGAGCTGGCGGTGCGAAGTATGCAGAGAAGCACCGCCGTCAACACACAGGACCTCTGTGGCTTTCTGGAACTCCTGCTCATGAGTCTCCTCATCATCCATGTCTTCATCGTCGTCATCATCTTCATCCTTGTCGCGGCCGCGAGGAGGTCTGTCTCCTTGCCGCTGCTTGGCCTTGCCGCGGCGTCCTCCTCGGCTGGGACGTTTCTTGCTGGATCCTCCAGCACCTTCCTGGGCTTTCTCCTTGTCGCACTGCTCGTATTCAGCTTTCTGTTGCTCAACAAGCTGCTCGACTTTCTTGCAGCTCTGGAGGTCATGGCCCTTAGTGTGGTGGATTTTGTAGTACCGCTTGTTGGTGCCGTCCTGCTTGTCGGCAACTGCCATAGCTGCGGCAACCTCCTTGCCGGAGTTACCAGCTTTGGCTTCTTTGCCGGACTGCTCAACGGCTAGCACCTCTTTGCCTTTCTTTTTCCTGTTATTCCGCCGCCGGTTTTTCTTTGCCGGGGCAACATCATCACTGTCAGATCCTCCTACTCCTATGTTCTCTCTGGGGAGTCTCCTCCCTTCCTCAGCACGCGCACACTTGTCGGCCAGGGCATATAGCTCACTGACGTCTCTGATCTTGCACATCGCCATCTCCTCCCGCATCCTGCGGTTTCGCACGTTCTGATGGAACGCCTGATCACCGCGGCAGGGTGGTCGTCTGGGATGTTGTGCTGTATGCTGCTGAATCTCTGAATGTACTTGCGTAGGGGCTCTCCTTTCTTCTGGGCGAGCAGGTGAAGGTCACTCTCTTGGCCATGAGTCTTGTGGCCGCCTGTGAAGGCGCCGACAAACTGATGGCATAGATCGGCCCAAGAGGATATGGAGTTGTCCGGCAAGTGCATGAGCCAGGATCTGACGTTGGGCTTGAGCACCAGCGGGAAGTAGTTGGCAAGGATCTTGTCGTCCCGTCCCCCGGCAGCCTGCACCGCAATGGTGTAGATGCTGAGGAACTCCGACGGATGCGTCTTGCCGTCGTACTTCTCCGGTACGTCTGGCTTGAAGTTCTTCGTGCTGGGCCACTGGACTTGCCGCAGCTCACGAGTGAACGTAGGGTAACCTACCGCATACGGCAAGTCGCCTGGTTCCCCTGGTGCATGCATGTCGATAGAGGGCCCAGCGCGCTTGTCGGATTGACGTCGCGCTTCTCTTCAGCGCTTGATGCGAGTACGAGCGTCTTCTTGCTGTCGATCGCGAAGAACTTGGCGCTGATCGCGATGAGCTCGTGGATCCGACGATGCGGTGGAGTCGCTGTCGAGGTGGATCCGGCGAGTCGGCGATCTTGGCCTTCGGGGTGGTGATTGCAAGGTGGTTGCACCTCCACCAGTTGGCGTAGCCGATGAGACTCTGAATTGTGGCCCTCCATTCGTCGATCTTGTCCGACGTCGGAGGGTAATCCAGGAGCAGTTGAGCTCGCGCCAAAGCTTCTGCTGGAGTGGTGGGTGGCAGTGGCGGACGACGCGAGGAGCAGGATGTCCTCGGACTTCTAACTATGTTAGAAGGAGAATTATCCCGTCCGGGCGACCGTGTCTCGCTCGTGCTCGTACGCTGGCGTGCATGCTAGTCTTGAGCACCCCGAGATCCTCCAGCTTGATCTTGGCCCAACAAACATATGGTACTGCGAGTACCGTGACACTATCGGTCCTGCGCCTCCTGAGATGGGCGCGAAACAAGCGCGGACGTCAAGGTCTACGCCGCCTTGCCCTTGGACCTGGCAGCGTCGTGAGCTTCCTCGTCGACGTCCGTCCTTCCGCCGACGTCTACCCCACCACCCGTTTGCTCCGGTGGCGGTGGGATCGACGTGGACGGAACAGCTGCCTCCGAAGCCTTCTTCTTCGGTGGCATGTTGGTGAAGAAAATGAAGATCTAGCTCGTGTGAACGCCGGATCAGGTTCACACAACCTCGACGCCCCCTACCTGGCGCGCCAAAGATGTCGGGGAAACTGATCCACGAACACCTATGGGACCGGCGGACCGAGCCCCTTTCGGTTCGGCGGGGGGTGGAGGTCGCACGAAGAGCAGATTGAGGCGAAGCACACGAGCAGTTTACCCAGCTTCAGAGCTCTCCGGAGAGATAATACTCCTACTGCTGCTTGTTTGATTGTATTGTGTTCTTGCTCGAGAGAGAGCTAAGTGTTTTTCTGGCTTCCGAATGATCCGAACCCCCTCTACGTTGCGCATGGGCCTCCTTTTATATGCTAAAGGGGTCACCGAAAGGTGGCAACGTAAACAAGGGTACAAATGTAAAAAGAGAGGTGGTTGGTACAGTTACCTGTACAGTGTTTCCTACCTAACCCTGACGGCAGGGGACAAGGGCATTAAATGCCCGTCTGTGTAGCCCAAACAGTGCAGAAAAGGACCGTCAGGGGCGCCACTGCTCGCCACGATGGCGATCTTGTCAGCTTCGCATGCCACCGCGCACCGCTGGCTGCACAGCCTCCTGCCACGCGCGCCTGGAAAGGCCCCCAGAGCGACACGTTGGTGGATGCGCTATTGTGTGGGTACAGAGTGGCCGCTTGTCGCGGCAAGTGCCTTGCCACGGTCGTTGTCTTGTCGGGTCCGGGAGCTTGTCGCTCACCGGTCCTTGCCGGGACGCGCGGCGCGTCGCAGCAAGTTCCTTGAAATGCCTTGTTTGGCCTTCTCGGCAAGCTCCTCTTGCCGGGTCCTTGTCTCCTGGGCTTAAATACTTTGTTCTTGAATGGCTCCAAAGGAACCACGAAGGATCTTGGCGGTCGCCCGGCAAGCCTTGCCGCGGGGCGCTGCAACTGCCCGTGCACAAGTTCGGGATACTAGGGTACCCCTACTCTAGTACACCGACAGCCACCTTGCTGCACTTTATTTACTTTCATTGCTTGTTACCCGTTACAAATTATCTTATCACAAAACTATCTGTTACCTACAATTTCAGTGCTTGCAGAGAATACCTTACTGAAAAACACTTGTCATTTCATTCTGCTCCTCATTGGGTTTGACACTCTTACTTATCAAAAGGACTACAATAGATCCCCCATATTTGTGGGCCGTCAGGACTCTTTTCTGCCACCGTTGCCGGGGAGTGAAGCACCTTTGGTGAGTGGAACTTGGTAAGGAAACATTTATATAGTGTGCTGAAATTTTTTGTCACTTGTTACTATGGAAACTAATCCTTTGAGGGGCTTGTTCGGGGCATCTTCACCCTGACCAGTAGAGCAAAGAGTTGCTCCTCAACCTACTGAACCTACTGAAATTTTTTACTTTGAGATTCCTTCGGGTATGATAGAGAAACTGCTAGCTAATCCTTTTGCAGGAGATGGAACATTGCATCCCTATTTACACCTTACCTATGTGGATGAAGTTTGTGGATTATTTAAGCTTGCAGGTATTCCCGATGATGTTGTTAAGAGGAAGTTCTTTCCTTTATCTTTGAAGGGAGACGCATTGACATGGTATAGGCTATGTGATGATATGGGATCTTGGAACTATAAATGATTGAAGTTGGAATTTCACCAGAAGTTGTATCCTATTCATCTTGTTCATCGCGATCGTAATTACATATATAATTTCTGGCCTCGCGAAGGAGAAATCATTGCTCAAGCTTGGGGGAGGCTTAAGTCAATGTTATATTCATGCCCCAATCATGAGCTCTCAAGAGAAATGATTATTCAAAAAATTTATGCTCGGCTTTCTCTCAACAATCGCACCATGCTTGATACTTCCTGTGCTGGTTCTTATATGCTGAAGACTACTGAATTCAAGTGGGATTTACTAGAAAGAATTAAATGCAACTCTAAAGATTGGGGTTCCGACGATGGTAAGGAGTCAGGTATGACACCTAAGTTTGATTGTGTTAAATCTTTTATGGATACCGATGCTTTTCGGGGATTTAGCACTAAATATGGACTTGACTCTGAGATAGTAGTTTCTTTTTGTGAATCTTTTGCTGCTCACGTTGATCTCCCTAAGGAGAAGTGGTTTAAATATAATCCTCCCACTGAAGTAAAAGTAGTTGCACCAATTACAGTTGAAGAAAAGACTATCACTTATAATGATCCTATTGTTCCTACTACTTATGTTGAGAAACCACCATTTCCTGTTAGAATGAAGGATCATGCTAAAGCTTCAACTGTGGTTCATAAGAGTTATACTAGAACATATACACCTCCTGAGCAAATTAAAGTTGAACCTAGTATTGCTATGGTTAAAGATCTCTTAGCTGATAATATTGATGGGCATGTTATTTATTTCCGTGATGAAGCTGCTAATATTGCTAAACCCGATGCTAAGATACATAGACCTGTTGTAGGCAGTCCCGTTATTTCTGTTAAAATAGGAGATCATTGTTATCATGGCTTATGTGATATGGGTGCTAGTGCTAGTGCAATACCTATTTCCTTATACGAAGAAATTATGCATGATATTGCACTCGCTGAGTTAGAAGATATTGATGTTACGATTAAGCTTGCCAATAGAGATACTATTTCACCATTTAGGATTGTTAGAGATGTTCAAGTCTTGTGTGGGAAAGTTAAATATCCTGCTGATTTTCTTGTTCTTGGTTCCCCACAGGATGACTTTTGTCCCATTATATTTGGTAGACCCTTCTTGAATATTGTTAATGCTAGGATAGACTGCAAAAAGGATGTTGTTACAATTGGCTTAGGGGATATGTCTCATGAGTTTAATTTTGCTAAATTTCATAGACAACCCCACAATAAAGAATTGCCTAGTAAGGATGCAATTATTGGTCTTGCTTCTATTGCCGTACCTCCTACTGATTCGTTGGAAAAATATTTGCTAGACCATGAAAATGATATGTTTATGAATGAAAGAAGGGAAATAGATGAAGTATTCCTTCAATAAGGTCCTATCCTGAAATACAACTTACCTATTGAAATCCTAGGGGATCCCCCTCCACCCAAAGGTGATCCCGTCTTTGAGCTCAAACCTTTACCTGATAATCTTAAATATGCTTATCTTGATGAAAAGAAGATATATCCTGTTATTATTAGTGCTAACCTTTCAGAGCAGGAAGAGGAAAGATTATTGAAAACTCTGAAGAAGCACCGTGCTGCTATTCGATATACTCTGGATGATCTTAAAGGCATTAGTCCCCCACTCTATGCCAACACAAAATTAAATTGGACGAAGGTTCCAAACCAGTTAGAGATCATCAACGATGGCTAAACTCGAAGATGAAAGAAGTGGTAATAAAGGAGATACTAAAACTCCTTGAGGCAGGTATAATTTATCCAGTTGCTGATAGTGATTGGGTAAGTCGTGTCCATTGTGTCCCTAAGAAGGGAGGTATTACTGTTGTTCCTAATGATAAAGATGAATTGATTCCGCAAAGAATTATTACAGGTTATAGGATGGTAATTGATTTCCGTAAATTAAATAAAGCTACTAAGAAAGATCATTACCCTTTACCTTTTATTGATCAAATGCTAGAAATACTATCCAAACATACACATTTCTGCTTCCTAGATGGTTGTTCTGGTTTCTCTCAAATACCTGTGTCAGCGGACGATCAATCAAAAACTACTTTTACTTGCCCTTTCGGTACTTTTGCTTACAGACGTATGCCTTTGGTTTATGTAATGTACCTGCTACCTTTCAAAGATGTATGATGACTATATTCTCTGACTTCTGTGAAAAGATTTGTGAGGTATTCATGGATGACTTCTCCGTTTATGGATCCTCTTTTGATGATTGCTTGAGCAACCTTGATGGAGTTTTGCAGAGATGTGAAGACACTAGTCTCGTCTTGAATTGGGAAAAGTGCCACTTTATGGTTAATGAAGGCATTGTCTTGGGGCATAAAATTTTTGAAAGAGGTATTGAAGTTGATAAAGCTAAAGTTGATGCTATTGAAAAGATGTTGTGTCCCAATGACATTAAAGGTATAAGAAGTTTCCTTGGTCATGTCGGTTTTTATAGGAGGTTAAGGACTTTTCTAAAATCTCTAGGCATCTGACTAATCTATTACAAAAAGATATTACTTTTGTTTTCGATGATGATTGTGTAGAAGCATTTGAAATACTTAAGAAAGCCTTGATCACTGCACCTATTGTTCAGCCACCTGATTGGAAATTACCCTTTGAAATTATGTGTGATGCTAGCGATCATGTTGTAGGTGCTGTTCTAGGGTAAAGAGTCGATAAGAAATTAAATGTTATCCAGTATGCTAGTAAAACTCTTGACACTGCCCAGAGAAATTATGCTACTACTGAAAAAGAATTCTTAGCAATACTATCTGCTTGTGATAAGTTCAGACCTTATATTGTTGATTCTAAAGTAACTATTCACACTGATCATGCTGCTATTAAATATCTTATGGAAAAGAAAGATGCTAAACCTAGACTTATTAGATGGGTCCTCTTACTCCAAGAATTTTATTTGCATATTATTGATAGAAAGGGAGCTGAGAACCCTGTTGCAGACAACTTGTCTAGGCTAGAGAATGTTCTTGATGACCCACTACCTATTGATGATAGCTTTCCTGATGAACAATTAGCGGTCATTAATGCTTCTCGTACTGCTCCATGGTATGTTGATTATGCTAATTACATTGTTGCTAAATTTATACCACCTAGTTTCACATACCAGCAAAACAAAAAGTTCTTTTATGATTTAAGACATTACTTCTGGGATGACCCACACCTTTATAAAGAAGGAGTAGATGGTGTTATTAGACGTTGTGTACCTGAGCATGAACAGGAACAGATCCTACGCAAGTGTCACTCCGAACCATATGGAGGACACCACGCTGGAGATAGAACTGCACATAAGGTATTGCAATCCGGTTTTTATTGGCCTACTCTATTCAAAGATGCCCGTAAGTTTGTCTTGGCTTGTGATGAATGTCAAAGAATTGGTAATATTAGTAGACGTCAAGAAATGCTTATGAATTATTCTCTTGTTATTGAACCATTTGATGTTTGGGGCTTTGATTATATGGGACCTTTTCCTGCCTCGAATGGATATACACATATTTTAGTTGTTGTTGATTATGTTACTAAGTGGGTACAAGCTATCCCAACTAGTAGTGCTGATCGTAACACCTCTATTAAGATGCTTAAAGAAGTTATTTTTCCGAGGTTTGGAGTCCCTAGATACTTAATGACTGATGGTGGTTCACATTTTATTCATGGTGCTTTTCGGAAAATGCTTGATAAGTATGATGTTAATAATAGAATTGCATCTCCTTATCACCCGCAGTCTAGTGGTCAAGTAGAATTGAGTAATAGAGAGCTCAAATTAATTTTGCAAAAGATTGTCAATAGATCTATAAAGAATTGGTCCAAGAAACTTGATGATGCATTATGGGCCTATAGAACTGCATATAAAAATTCTATGGGTATGTCTCCGTATAAGATGGTTTATGGAAAAGCATGTCACTTACCTCTCGAACTTGAACATAAAGCATATTGGGCTATTAAAGAGCTCAACTATGACTTCAAACTTGCCGGTGAGAAGAGGTTATTTGATGTTAGCTCACTTGATGAATGGAGAACCCAAGCCTACAAGAATGCCAAGATGTTCAAAGGAAAAGTTAAAAGATGGCATGGCAAAAGGATACAAAAGCGTGAGTTTAACGTAGGTGATTATGTGTTGCTATTCAACTCTCGTTTAAGATTTTTTTGCAGGAAAACTTCTCTCTAAGTGGGAAGGTCCTTACGTTATCGAGGAGGTCTATCGTACCAGTGCCATAAAAATTAATAACTTCGAAGGCACAAATCCGAAGGTGGTGAACGGTCAAAGAATCAATTATTATATCTCAGGTCATCCCATAAATGTTGAAACTAACATTATTGAGGCTGTAACCCCTGAGGAATACATAAGGGACACTTTCCAGAACTTTCATACTCCGAGAAGGAATAGGCATGTGGTACAGTAAGTAATCTGAATCCAAAACAATTCTAATGGCAATTTTTCTCCATTTTGGAATATTTAAGAATTTTGGAAAGCAAGAAGTAACCCGGGAAGGACACGAGGCCTCCACAAGGGTGGAGGGCGCGCCCACCCTTACTGGGCTTGTCCCTACCTCGTGGGCACCTTATGTGCCTTCCGGACTCCATTTTCTTGCACGTTACTTCTTTTGGTCGGCACAAATTCATTATATAATCGCCCGAAGGTTTTGACCACCATATCACGCAAAAATCTTCTATTTTCGTTTCGAGCTATTTTTCTGATAGATCTAGAGCATCATTACGTCACCCTCCTTCAACAATGAAGACAAGGATGCTTGGGTATTGAAGATAGAGTCGAAAAGAGAAGAACCGTAGGAGATCAACAAATATGAAGGGATCAAGAAGGCCATGGAGGATCAACCTCCAGAGGCAGAAGAAGAAAACATCCCACAACCTCTACATAACCTCTTTACCCCAACTGAGATTGAAGCTTTCAAGATGATTGAGTTAGCTCGCATACAAAACAAGTATTGTTGGGGAACGTAGTAATTTCAAAACATTTCCTACGCCCACACAAGATCATGGTGATGCATAGCAACGAGAGGGGAGAGTGTCGTCCACGTACCCTCGTAGACCAAAAGCAGAAGCATTAGAACAACGCGGTTGATGTAGTCGTACATCTTCACGGCCCGACCGATCAAGCATCAAAAACATGGCACCTCCGAGTTCTAGCACACATTCAGCTCGATGACATCCCTCGAACTCTGATCCAGCTAAGTGTCGAGGGAGAGTTTCGTCAGCACGACGGCGTGGTGACGATGATGATGTTCTACCATCGCAGGGCTTCGCCTAAGCACCGCTACAATATTATTGAGGTGGACTATGGTGGAGGGGGGCATCGCACACGGCTAAGAGATCAATGATCTATTGTTGTTGTGTCTAGAGGTGCCCCCTGCCCCCATATATAAAGGAGCAAGGGGGGAGGGGGCGGCTGGCCAAGGAGGAGGCGCGCCAAGGGGAGTCCTGCTCCCACCGGGAGTAGGACTCCCTCCTTCCTTGTTGGATTAGGATAAGGGGGGAAAGAGGAGGGAGAGAGAGGAAGGAAAGGGGGGCGGCGCCCCCCCCTATCCTTGTCCTATTCGGACTAGGGGGAGGGGCACGCGGCCCTGCCCTGGCCTCCTCTCCTCTTCTCCACTAAGGCCCACTATGGCCCATTAAGCCCCCGGGGGTTTCCGGTAACCCCTCGGTACTCTGGTAAAATCCTGATTTGGAACACTTCCGACATCCAAATATAGGCTTCCAATATATCAATCTTCATGTCTCGACCATTTCGAGACTCCTCGTCATGTCCGTGATCACATCCAGGACTCCGAACAATCTTCGGTACATCAAAACTCATAAACTCGTAATATAATCGTCATTAAAACTTTAAGCGTGCGGACCCTACGGGTTCGAGAACTATGTAGACATGACCGAGACACGTCTCTGGTCAATAACCAATAGTGGAACCTGGATTCTCATATTGGCTCCTACATATTCTACGAAGATCTTTATCGGTCAAACCGCACAAAAACATACATTGTTCCCTTTGTCATCGGTATGTTACTTGCCCGAGATTTGATCGTCGGTATCTCAATACCTAGTTCAATCTCATTACCGGCAAGTCTCTTTACTCATTATGTAATGCATCATTCCGTAACTAACTCATTAGCTACATTTTAATCCGAGTTCATATGCAAAAGTTATGCCCATTTTACAAATTCCAGAGGAATTTTGCAAATAAAGTCAAAATTCATATTTGTAAATTTTCCAAGCAACTAGACCACATATCACATGGGAAACTTATTTTCTTTCATTTTTTGACATTTCCATCATTTTCTTTTATTTTTTTAAACTGAAAAGGCGGTCCACGGGGGAGGGGGTGCATTCGGTGGAATTTTTGGGCCAAGTTAGTAATGGTGCACCATGGGAGTGGTGCACCATTACTAGTTCAACTAGTAATGGCGCACAACTCCCACGGTGTGCCATTACTAGTTTTGAAAAAAAATTGAAAAAAATTTACTAATGGCGCACCATGGATGTGGTGCGCCATTACTAGTTTAATTAGTAATGGCGCACTATCCCCTGGTGCGCCATTACTAGTTTTGAAAAAAAATTGAAAAAAATTTACTAGTGGCGCACTGTGGATGTGGTGCGCCATTACTAGTTTAACTAGTAATGGCGCACTATCCACTGGTGCGCCATTACTAGTTTTCAAAAAAATGTTACTAATGGCGCGGCGTGGATGTGGTGCGCCATTAGTATTTGGACACTAATGGCGCACCAACACATGGTGCGCCATTAGTATATAGTAGTGGTGCACCACATGTCTGGTGCGCCATTAGTGTCCATATCATCTATAGCCCTTTTCCTAGTAGTGTGACGTTCTTTTGCATTAAGATTTTGTGCATCCAACCCTAAAAGCACATGACAACCTCTGCTTCCCTCTGTGAAGGGCCTATCTTTTACTTCATGTCTTTTACTTTTTGCAAGAGTCAAGGTGATCTTCACCTTTCCCTTTTTCATTTTATCCTTTGGCAAGCACCTCGTGTTGGAAAGATCCTGATATATATATATATCCAATTGGATGTAAGTTAGCATGAACTATTATTGTTGACATCACCCAAAGGTGAATACGTTGGGAGGCGAAATTATAAGCCCCTATCTTTCTCAATGTCCGATTAAAACTCCATAACCATAAGTATTGCGTGAGTGTTAGCAATTGTAGAAGACTATATGATAGTTGAGTATGTGGACTTGCTGAAAAGCTCTACTCTAGACTCTTTTTGATGTTATGATAAATTGCAATTGCTTCAATGACTGAGATTATAGTTTGCTAGTTCTCAATGAAGTTTCTGAACCATACTTGACATTGTGAATAGTTTGTTACTTGAGCATAAGAAATCATATGACAAAATCTATATATGTTGCTGTTATAAGAATGATCATGATGCCCTCATGTCCATATTTTATTTTTTTCGACACCCCTATCTCTAAACATGTGGACATATTTCTCAATATCGGCTTCCGCTTGAGGACAAGCGAGGTCTAAGCTTGGGGGAGTTGATACGTCCATTTTGCATAATGCTTTTATATCGATATTTATTGCATTATGTGCTGTCATTACATGTTATGTCACAATACTTATGGCTATTCTCTCTTATTTTACAAGGTTTATCATGTAGAGCGAGAATGCCGGTAGCTGGGATTCTGGCTGGAAAAGGAGCAAATATTGGAAACCTATTCTTCATAGCTCCAAAACTCCAAAAACTCCAAGAAAGTCATTTTTGGAATTAATAAGACTTATTGACCAAAGAAAGTACTAGAGGGGGCCCACACCCTGGCCACGAGGGTGGCGCCCCCCCCCCCCCTACTAGGCGAGCCCCCTGTCTCATTGGCCCCTGTTGGCCCTCCGGTGCCCATCTTCTTCTATATGAAGTCTCTTACCCTGGAAAAAATCATAAGCAAGCTTACAGGATGAAACTCCGCTGTCACGAGGCGGAACCTTGGCAGAACCAATCTAGGGCTCCGGCGGAGCTGTTCTGTCGGGGAAACTTCCCTCCTGGAGGGGGAAATCATCATCATGGTCATCACCAACGATACTCTCATCGGAAGGTGGTCAATCTCCATCAACATCTTCACCAGCACCATCTCCTCTCAAAACCCTAGTTCATCTCTTGTATCCAATCTTGTATCAAAACCACAAATTGGTATCTATGGGTTGCTAGTAGTGTTGATTACTCCTTGTAGTTGATGCTAATTGGTTTACTTGGTGGAAGATCATATGTTCAGATCCTTAATGCATATTAATACCCCTTTGATTATGAACATGAATATGCTTTGTGAGTAGTTATGTTTGTTCCCGAGGACATGGGTGAAGTCTTGCTATTAGTAGTCATGTGAATTTGGTATTCGCTCGATATTTTGATGAGATGTATGTTGTCTCTCCTCTAGTGGTGTTATGTGAATGTCGACTACATGACACTTCACCATTATTTGGGCCTAGAGGAAGGCATTGGGAAGTAATAAGTAGATGATGGGTTGGTACGGTGACAGAAGCTTAAATCCTAGTTTATGCGTTGCTTCGTAAGGGGCTGATTTGGATCCACGAGTTTCATGCTATGGTTAGGTTTTCCGTGTCAAAACCGGCGGATCTCGGGTAGGGGGTCCCGAACTGTGCGTCTAGGCTGATGGTAACAGGAGACAAGGGACACGATGTTTTACCCAGGTTCAGGCCCTCTTGATGGAGGTAAAACCCTACGTCCTGCTTGATCAATATTGATGATGTGTGTTACAAGAGTAGATCTACCACGAGATCAAGGAGGCTAAACCCTAGAAGCTAGCCTATGGTATGATTGTTTTTCGTCCTACGGACTAAAGCCATCCGGTTTATATAGACACCGGAGAGGGCTAGGGTTACACAGAGTCGGTTACAATGGTAGGAGATCTACGTATCCGTATCGCCAAGCTTGCCTTCCACACCAAGGAAAGTCCCATCCGGACACGGGACGAAGTCTTTAATCTTGTATCTTCATAGTCTTGGAGTCCGGCCGATGATGATAGTACGGCTATCCGGACACCCCCTAGTCCCGGACTCCCTCAGTAGCCCCCGAACCAGGCTTCAATGACTACGAGTCCGACGCGTATGTTGTCTTCGGCGTTTGCAAGGCGGGTTCTCCTTCATGTTTCATGTGCTTGCCGGATAGTGTCCGGTTGCTTCATAAATGTTGCGCTCCTTGGCTTCTATGTCCAATAATGGCCTTCTTCCACGTGTCGTACGAATGCGAAAAGCCAGGGTATTCTTACGTTTTACCCCCTAGCTGCGCGAATAAGCCGCCTATAAGAGAGGCGAGGATCCAGATCCAAATCACACCATCCTCCTTCCGCAAGTACTCATCAAGGCGCATCTGACAAAAAATCCATTCCAACATGGACAGTCGACGCGGCTCCTCTTCTCGCGCTCCCAGTCCTCAGCCAGGAGATTGGAGGAGATGCTCAGTCCTCCATAGCGAGTTAGTGACGCTCCAAGCAGAGGGACACCTTCCCCTGGCCTTGATGGTTCCGGTTCGAGCCGGACTGGCCACCTACAAGGGTGGGAAGCAGGCGGAGAGCGTCCCCAATCCCTCCAAAGGAGAGCGGGTATGCTTCGTCCCCTACTTAATAAGGGGACTCGGATTTCCTATACATTCGTTTCTCCAGGGGCTCCTAGAGTTTTATGGACTCCAACTTCACCACCTCACGCCCGCCTCCATTTTGCACATCGCGGGCTTTGTAGCTCTTTGTGAGCTATTCTTGGGCATCGAGCCCCATTTTGCGCTGTGGAAGAGGCTGTTTTGCCTCGTACCCCGTTCTTACGAGGGGTCGATATATCAAGTGGGTGGAGCCGAAATATGGCGCATCGCCGGGACCGGATATCTATCCGGAACCCCGAAGAAGGCGTCCGAAGACTGGCCTTCGGAGTGGTTCTATATGGAAGATGCCCCGCTGCCGGATCCAGTCCGGATCGGCCTCCCGGAGTTTAGCAACGCTCCTCTGAAGAAACGCCTGAGTTGGCGCCCACGGAGCCCTTAACAAGAAGATGACAGGAGCGTCCACTATCTGATGGGCCGGATACGGTTACTAGCCCATTCCGGATTAACCATGATTGGAGTCATGGCCACATGCATTATGCGAGGGGTGCAGCCGCTCCAATATAGGGGACACCCCATGTGGGATTTCAACGGGGAGAATGACGCCACCCGTCATGGCCGCACGGGGCCCGGGTCGACCGCCGATCTGGTGAAGATCCTGTCCGGCTTGTACAAGGGGGAGAAGGAGGACTTCCTTCGCACGAATCCATTGAATGGATTCTCCATGAATAACCCTCGGAGCTGGGTAAGCGGACGCTTATATATCTGATCCGTGCTTTCAAAGATAAGTGTCTTACTTTATGATTTCGATGCAGGAACTCCGCCAGGATGTGGAGGGCATAGAAATCCCAACTCCACAACCCGAGGATCCGGGAAGATCCCTTGATCCGGCCTCCGAAGAGGATCCGGACATAAAGGTGGACTTGATTGACGGGGTGTTCCACCAGCTCAGCATAGACAGTGCTTTAGTCGCCATTACGGCTGACTATCCCGGTTCATGTCCGGCTTCCCAGGTGAGTACGACCGAAGTCCTGACACCGTTACTTTTTTAATGCTTATTCCTGACCACCGTGTACCAATGGTGCTTCGCAGGAGGTGCCTTTACAGCGGGAAGCCGAGCCCGCGGCGACTAACCAAACGAGGTCAGTGCGGCCTAGCAGGCGGAAGAGGAGTGCGGCGCGAATCGAAACACCGCCGCAAAGGTATGGTGTACCATCGTCTTTTAAGGGAAAGACTCCTGGGAGGTATATTAATGCTCATGATTCTTCCAGGAGAAAGAGCGCTCGCCGAACTGAGTCCGAAGAGGGTGCCAACCAAGCCTCCGCCAGCCAGGCTCGAACACCTGGTCCGGAGGGGGAGGCAAGCGCAAGGCGCGAGCTGGATGCTCCTCCAACGGAGGATGCCGACAGGTTGTCCGCCACCAGGTCTGAGGTAGAGAGCGCCATGAATCATAGGCGCTGTCGGACAGTTCTTCGTGATGCTTTCTCCCCAGAGGCGTTGAATGCCTTTAATGCGGGAGACGCGCACCTCCGTGCTACTCAAGATGGTTTAACCAGAGCCATGGAGTAGTATGTAAAAGACATACGGGTGAGGAATTTTAATAGTTATATATGCCAGTAGCCCCCGAGACTTAAAATAGTTAAACTAACTAATTTAAGGATCATTTGTAATGCAGGATCTTACCGAGAAGAATACCCACCTGTCCCAGGAGCTTCAAGAATGCAAGGCCCAACTTGAGGCCGCACTAGCCGCTGCCGGGGGAGCCACGGAGACCCCCTCTGGTAATTCATATTTTGAAAAGAGAAGTAGCTTATGAAGTGCGGCGTGTGTGTATAGTCTGACAATAATATTGCAGAGGGTGCCGGACTAGATCCGGACAAGCAACAGCTGCTGCGCCAGTTGAAGGCCGGCGAGAGGGTGCTTGTGAGGGTGCAGCAGGAGAGGAACAAACTCCAAGATGCCAACACCCAGCTGGGCGAAGAACTAAAAGATGTTCGAGTCCAGCTGTCTAACTCCGTAAAGGAGAATCGGCGGCTTCGTCGCGGCATTTATAGTAAGTGCTTGAGCAAACTCTTTTGAAAAGAAGAGTTCGGCGAGGAAGTCGATTGACAGAAATGTGTCTGTAGGTGTGCTCACAGGTCATCCGGCTAAGGAGATGCCTGGTTCCACGGGAGATCCTCTTCCCGAGCTGCTGCAACTACACGAACGTGTTCAGCAGGGGATGAGCGGCGTCGTTCAGGCCTTATGGCCTTCCGTCTCCCTACCTGAGGGCCTTGGAGGGCTTGCTGAGAAGCTTCAGGGAGTACGGCGACGGCTCCGTCTGTGGAAGATATCGGCCTGCCGTCAAGGCGCCAGGGAGGCCTGGGCCATGGTGAAGACGCGGTACCCGAAGGCTGACCCAAACCACATGGCCGAGGTCGGACCTATGGGGCCTGATGGGAAGGAGATCCCTGTGAGCTTGATGTACGGCCAAGTAGAGTTGGCCGCGAAATATTCCCAACAGGACTGTAAATTAGACAGCCTGTTAGATGGGATTGAAGAGGAGTACAATTAGTCAGCTTGATGATGTAATTTTAAAATGACATATAGAATGCCTTCTAGCCGGATTGTAGATCGTTTGTCTTTGCGGACCTTTTCGCTTCAACCTCGGGACCCAACAGTCCGGAGTGTGTCTGAATACCCTTACAGTTATAAAAGAACCGGGGCATGCATGGAGACAAGGCGGAGGGGTAATAATTGCTTTATCAGACAAGTGCCCAACTAGCTATGTTATATTACATGGTTAGTAAGAAACATCTTCCAGGGAGAATAGTTCCGTTAAGGGTTCCTTTCCCTGGGAGGCATGCCCTAAAGTGCATGTCCGGACTACAAAAATAGCAGAAAAAGCATCTGGGGGCAGATAAATAAGTAAGTAATAAATCATCTTTTAGGTCACCGACCAAATATTCCCTTAAGAACGCTAGCCTTCGGCTTCACCCAGTCTGAGGTACACATCCGGCTGACCCGGCAGTAACAATTGCAGAGGTGCTCCCTTTACCTCCTAGCCAAACAATCGGGAACGTAGGGGTAAGCATAGGAGCCAGGCAACCTGGCTTGGACAAAACTTAAGTCATATCGATACATATAATGGTGATCAAAAGGTACATGCGGAAGTATGACACATGTGTTGGGCATGAAGCCCATAGAAATAAGCTTCTGTTAAAGAAGCCCCCAGGTATAATGAGTGCGAGTAGCACATCGAGTAAAGCGCAGATCAGCCCTCAAGGGGTTTGTACTGAAAGAGGGAGGAAAAGGAGGGAAAACAAAGACAGCGAAGAAAAAAAAATGAAAGGTGGACGGAGGAAGGAGACGAACCCTGAGTCCGGCGCTAGGCGTAAAATCTTCGGAGACGGGTTGCGTTCCATGGGTTTGGCTCGAGTCAGTTGTCAGATGCGTTGCGTAGACGGTATGCACCGCAGGTAAGGAATTGGTCGATGATGAAGGGAACTTCCCATTTGGGCTTAAGTTTGTCCTTTTTCTTGTCCGACAGGCGTAGAACTAGCTCGCCGACATTGTAAGTTTTGGCCCATACTTCTCTGCTTTGATATCTTCGAGCCTGCTGTTGATAGAATGCGGAACGTGATTTTGCCACGTCGCGCTCCTCCTCCAAAGCGTCCAAACTGTCCTGCTGATCCAACTCGGCTTCCCTTTCCTCGTACATGCGCACGGGAGGTGAGTCATGAATTATATCGCAGGGCAAAACTGCCTCAGCACCGTATACCATAAAAAATGGTGTGAATCCGGTTGTGCGGTTTGGCATGGTCCGTAGCCCCCAGAGTACGGAGTCGAGCTCCTCTACCCAGTGCGTGTTAGATTCCGTGAGGGACCGCACTAATCTGGGTTTGATGCCGCTCATGATTAGACCATTTTCCCGTTCCACTTGACCGTTAGTTTGAGGGTGGTAGACTGAAGCATAGTCGAGCTTGATGCCCATGTTTTTGCACCAGAGTTTAACCTCGTTGGCCGTGAAATTCGTGCCGTTATCAGTGATGATGCTATGGGGGACGCCAAAACAGTGTACCACCCCGGATATGAAGTCTATCACAGGTCCGGATTCTGCCGTTTTAACTGGCTTGGCCTCTATCCATTTGGTGAATTTGTCCACCATGACCAATAAGTATTTGTGCTTGTGGGTTCCCCCTTTAAGGGGTCCAACCATGTCAAGCCCCCACACCGCGAATGGCCAAGTGATGGGTATAGTTTTGAGGGTAGTGGGTGGCATGTGGCTCTGATTAGCAAAGAGCTGGCAACCAACACATCGTTGGACTAAGTCCTGAGCATCTGCCCAGGCGGTCGGCCAATAAAATCCTGTACGGAAGGCCTTGCCTACAAGGGCCCGGGCGGCGGCGTGGTGCCCGCCGAGTCCGGCGTGAATTTCAGCCAGGAGATTTCGCCCTTCCTCTTCGGAGATACACCTTTGAAGGACTCCGGTTGTGCTTTTCTTATAAAGTTCTCCCTCATGGACCTTGTAGGCTTTAGATCGCCGAACTATGCAGCGGGCCTCATTTTGGTCTTTGGGAAGTTCCTGCCTAATTAAGTAGGCTAGGAATGGTTCCGTCTACGGGGCAATTACTACCAGTATTTCGTGGGCTGAATCTGTTATTTCATTGGCTGAGCCACCGATTGTGTCAGAATGTTCTGTGTTAGGCGATGCAGTTGGTTCCGGATTGTTATTTCTGGACTCCTCTTCCCATAATATGGATGGCTTAAAAAGCCGCTCCAGGAAGATGTTTGGAGGGACGGCGTCGCGTTTTGCACCGATGCGTGCCAACACGTCTGCTGCCTGGTTATTATCCCGGGCTACATGGTGGAATTCGAGTCCTTCGAACCGGGCTGACATTTTTAGGACGGCGTTACAGTAGGCTGCCATTTTCGGATCCTTGGCGTCAAAGTCTCCATTTACTTGGGATATCGCGAGGTTTGAATCCCCGCGCACCTCTAGGCATTGAATACCCATGGAGATTGCCATCTGGAGGCCATGTAGAAGGGCCTCGTATTCGGCTGTGTTGCTGGAGTCCGTGTACATTATTTGAAGCACGTATTGGACTGTGTCTCCGGTTGGGGACGTCAAGACGACGCCAGCCCCCAAGCCAGCCAACATTTTGGAGCCGTCGAAATGCATGATCCAAATGGAGTATGCGTTGTACTCTTTAGGGAGTTCGGCTTCGGTCCATTCGGCGATGAAGTCAGCCAAAACTTGCGATTTTATAGCTCGCCATGGTTTGTAGGTTATGTCAAATGGTAAGATCTCAATGGCCCATTTTGCAATCCTGCCCGTCGCGTCGCGATTGTTTATAATATCGTTGAGAGGTACTTCGGAGGCCACCGTTATGGAACACTCTTGAAAGTAGTGTCGCGGCTTCCGGGATGCCATGAAGACCGCATACGCTATCTTTTGATAATGTGGGTAACGGGACTTGCATGGAGTTAAGACAGTGGATACATAGTACACTAGTTTTTGAAGAGGGAATTTGTGCCCTTCTATTTCTCGTTCGACGACGAGTGCGGCGCTGACAACTTGATGTGTTGCCGCGATGTATAATAACATAGGTTCGCCCAGGTTGGGCGCGGCCAGGACCGGATTTGTTGCCAATACGGTCTTAATTTCTTCGGGTCCGGCCACGGCAGCATCCGTCACTTCAAAGTGTTCGGTGCGTCGGAGGAGGTGATAGAGGGGCAGTGCCTTTTCTCCCAAACGGGAGATGAAGCGGCTTAGAGCCGCCATGCATCCAGTTAGTTTTTGTATTTGCTTGAGGTCTTTTGGGATATCCAATTGTGACAGAGCTCGGATCTTGGTTGGGTTTGCTTCAATTCCTCTACCGGATACAATGAAGCCCAAGAGCTTTCCGGCTGGTACGCCGAAAACACATTTTTCCGGGTTGAGCTTAATGTCATATGCTCGGAGGTTGTCGAATGTCACCCTCAAGTCATCTACTAGAGTTTCGACGTGTTTGGTCTTGACGACCACATCGTCTACATATGCCTCTACCGTCTTGCCTATCTGGGTAGCCAAACATGTCTGAATCATGCGCTGATATGTTGCGCCGGCGTTTTTGAGTCCGAAGGGCATTGTGTTGAAGCAGAATGGTCCGTATGGAGTAATGAATGCTGTTGCGGCCTGGTCTTTTTCCGCCATCTTGATTTGATGGTATCCGGAGTATGCGTCGAGGAAGCACAATGAATCGTGCCCTGCGGTAGCATCGATGATTTGGTCGATGCGAGGGAGAGGGAAAGGGTCCTTTGGACAGGCCTTGTTAAGGTCTTTGAAATCGACACAAAGGCACCAGGATTTGTCCTTTTTGGGTACCATTACCAGGTTAGCTAGCCAGTCCAGATGTTTTATATCTCTGATGAATCCGGCTTCTAAGAGCTTGGCTAGCTCCTCTCCCATTGCTTGTCTTTTGGGTTCGGAAAATCGCCGAAGAGCCTGTTTGACTGGCTTAAATCCTTTTAGGATGTTTAGGCTGTGCTCTGCCATCCTGCGTGGGATTCCTGGCATGTCTGAAGGGTGCCAAGCGAAAATGTCCCAATTTTCCCGAAGGAATTCTCGTAGTGCGGCTTCTACATCAGGATTTAATTGTGCCCCAATGGAGGCCGTCTTTGTGGGGTATGTTGGATGGACCTGGAATTTGACTATTTCATCTGCTGGTTTAAAAGAGGTGGACTTAGACCTCTTATCGAGTATCACATCGTCCCTATCCACCATGGAGCGTAGCGCAGTGAGTTCTTCTGCCGCTAGGGCTTCGGATAATACCTCTAGGGCCAGTGCGGCTGTCTTATTTTCAGCGTGGAGTGCTATATCTGGATCACTGACGAGAGTGATTATTCCATTGGGCCCGGGCATTTTGAGCTTCATGTACCCGTAATGGGGTATAGCTTGGAAGATTGTGAATGCCTCTTGCCCTAACAAGGCGTGATATCCGCTGCCGAATGGGGCCACTTGGAACGTGACCTCTTCGGACCTGTAGTTGTCCGGCGAGCCGAACACTATGTCTAGTGTGATTTTTCCTGTGCAGCGTACTTCTCGACTAGGGATTATTCCACTGAAGGTTGTGCTGCTTCGCTCAATGCGACTCCAGTCAATTTCCATTTTTTGAAGGGTTTCCTCGTAGATGAGGTTTAATCCGCTGCCGCAATCCATGAGTACCTTGGTAAGACGAAAGCCGTCCACTATCGGACTGAGGACCAATGCGGCTGGTGCTCGAGCTGTTCGGAATTTAGGTTCATCACTGGCATTGAAGGTGATAGCCGTGTCGCTCCATGGATTTGTTGTTGCTACTTGGTAGACCTCGGCGAGGCTGCGGATTGTTCGCTTCCGCATGCTATTTGATGCGAAAGTCTCAAAGACTGTTAATACCGTACTGGTACTGCTGGGCTGGTTGCCCGGGCCTAGAAAGCCTCCGCCACTTTTGGCCACCTGCCGTAGTATCCAACATGCTCGAAGGCTATGTGTTGGAGTGGCACCCTCCGTACTGTGGATTTTGGAGGGTCCGTTGAGCCATCCCTCCAGTACGGTTCCGTGCCCTTTAGGGGGTTTTTGCTTTTTGCTTTTTAATCCAGGTGCTTGAGTATGACGCACCCTTTTATTTCGGACTGCGGTTGTATTCAGGGCCGGATTGTCCCAAAACCTGGTTTCGGTTTTCCAGGCACTCTCCATCGCACAGTATTTTTGTACAATGGTCGCTAGGTCGGCGAAGCATGTAACTTCGCGACGACTTATGGCGTTTATGATTCCCTTGTCCATGCAATTGTTGCAGAAAATTGAAATTGCGCTTTCTTCACGGCAGTCCTTTATCCTGTTCATAACCAGGAGGAATCTGGCCCAGTAATGATGTATTGTTTCATCGGGCTCTTGCCGTATTTGAGATAGATCACTTATGTTTGGGTGGGCAGGTGGAATTAAGTTCGGAACCCAGCCCGATCTGAGGCTCAAACGCCAAGAAGTTTCCAGATTTGGAAGCTTGGTTTGTTGGATGCTTTCCAACAAATCTGGTCCGATGCCTGACTTTAGGTTCAGTATTTGATTGATGTCCGTCCCTCCACGGGAATCCGACATGGAGGGATCGGGAATCCGGACATAGCTGGTTTTTAACATATAAGAAGAGTCATCGCATTGTTCCTCTACCACAACAATGTGGTGGGTAGCCTGGGGAGAGTTAATTTCTCTCAGATCGGTTTTAAGCCCAATCTGATCGTAGTCTGTAGCGACTCCCAGGGCGGCGATGCGATCCAAGAGCTCGTTTACGGAGGAGAGCTCCGTTGGATCTAGCTGCTCGGCAAATTTCGAGTTGACGTGAAGATCGCTTTTGATGACCTGAGAGGTCATCGTCGGAGCCGTGGCCGAACAGGCGGTCATAAGAAAACCACCTAGCCGGATAGTTTGGCCAGCGGCCAAAGCTCCCTTGACGATGATGCCGTCTTTAAAGACGGGAAAAGGCATCCTTCCTGACTGCGACGACACAGAGGAACTCTCAATGAAAGCACCAATGTCGGTGTCAAAACCGGCGGATCTCGGGTAGGGGGTCCCGAACTGTGCGTCTAGGCGGATGGTAATAGGAGACAAGGGCCACGATGTTTTACCTAGGTTCGGGCCCTCTTGATGGATGTAAAACCCTACGTCCTGCTTGATTAATATTGATGATGTGTGTTACAAGAGTAGATCCACCACGAGATCAAGGAGGCTAAACCCTAGAAGCTAGCCTATGGTATGATTGTTGTTCGTCCTACGGACTAAAGCCATCCGGTTTATATAGACACCGGAGAGGGCTAGGGTTACACAGAGTCGGTTACAATGGTAGGAGATCTACATATCCGTATCGCCAAGCTTGCCTTCCACACCAAGGAAAGTCCCATCCGGACACGGGACAAAGTCTTTAATCTTGTATCTTCATAGTCTTGGAGTCCGGCTGATGATGATAGTTCGGCTATCCGGACACCCCCTAGTCCCGGACTCCCTCAGTTAGGTTTACCTTAATACTTCTTTTGTAGTTGCGGATGCTTGCAATAGGGGTTAATCATAAGTGGGATGCTTGTCCAGGAAATGGCAGTACCCAAGCACCGGTCCACCCACATATGAAATTATCAAAGTAACAAACGCGAATCATATGAGCGTGATGAAACTAGCTTGAGATAATTCCCATGTGTCCTCGGGAGCACTTTTCTCATTGTAAGAAATTGTCCAGGCTTGTCCTTTACTACAAAAAGGATTGGGCCACCTTGCTGCACTTTATTTACTTTGATTGCTTGTTACCCGTTACAAATTATCTTATCACAAAACTATTTGTTACCTACAATTTCAGTGCTTGCAGAGAATACCTTACTGAAAACCACTTGTCATTTCCTTCTGCTCCTCGTTGGGTTCGACACTCTTAATTATCGAAAGGACTACGATAGATCCCCTATACTTGTGGGTCATCAGTGTCTCTATTAGAAAATTTAATAGTGACATCTATGTCTTTTATTTTAGTGGGTGCTATATCATTCGTAATTTCTTAGTATAAGGTAAAAGTAATAGCACTCACGCTAGCACCTAAATCACATAAACCATGATAACAATGATATCCTATTTTAACTGAGACAACAGGCATGCCAACAACAGGTCTATGTTTATCTTTTTCATCCGGTTTGGCAATTATAGCAGCTTCATCACAGAAGTAAATAACATGCCAATCAATATTTTCTACCAGGAGATCCTTAACCATAGCAACACTAGTTTCTACTTTAATTTGTTCAGCAGGTTTAGGTGATTTAATATTACTTTTGCGAACCACAGTTGAAACCTTAGCATGTTCCTTTATCCTAACAGGGTAACCTGGTTTTTCAATATAAGCAGTAGGCACAACTAGATCAACATTGTAAATAATAGTTTCATCTTTAACTATGTCCGGTTCTTTAAATTCTTATTTAACAGGGGATGATATGTAGACCACTTCTCTTTAGGGAGATCAACATGAGTAGCAAATGATTTGCAAAAGGAGGCTACTATCTCAAAGCCAAGTCCATATTTAGTGCTACACTTCTGAAAAGCATCAGTATTCATAAAAGATTTAACACAATCAAACCCAAGATTAATACCTGACTCTTTAACTTCGTCGATTCCCAATCTTCAAAGTTGTGTTTAATTCTTTCTAAAAGATCCCAACTGAATTCCATAGTCTTGCTCATAAAATAACCAGTACAAGAAGTATTGATCATGGATTGATCATTACAAGAAAGTCGAGCATAAAAATTCTGGATGATAATTTCTCTAGAGAGCTCATGATTGGGGCATGAATATAACATTGACTTAAGACTCCCCCAATCTAGAGTGATACTTTCTCCTTCACAAGGCCAAAAATCATATATATAATTCCAATCACGATGAACTAGATGCATAGGATAATTTTTTTGGAGAAATTCCAATTTCAAACGATTCCAGTTCCAAGATCCGATATCATCGCATAGCCTATACCATGTCAATGCTTTTCTGTTCAAATATATAGGGAAGACCTTCTTCTTAGCTTCCTCTCCGTATAAACCTGCAAGCTTAAATAATCCACAAATTTCATCCACATATATCAAGCGCATATCAAGATGTTCAGTTCCATCTCCTACATTAGGATTAGCTAGCATTTGTTCTATCATACCCGAAGGAATTTCATAACCAATATTTTTAGTAGGTGCAGTAGGTTGAGGGGCAACTAATTGTGCTTCCGGTCGAGGTGAAGATACCCCCAACAAACCCCTCAACGGATTGTTCTCCATAGTAGCAAGTGACAATAAGTTTCAGCACATAGCAAAAATTTTACCTTACCAATTTCAACTTACCAAGAGCGCTTCAATCCCAGGAAACGGCACCAGAAAAGAGCCTTGATGACCCACAAGTATAGGAAGCAATCGTAGTCCTTTAGATAAGTAAGAGTGTCGAACCCAACGAGGAGCAGAAGGAAATGACAAGCGGTTTTCAGCAAGGTAATGTATGCAAGCACTGGAATTGTCGGTAGCACGTAGTTTTATAGCAAGATAATTTGTAACGAGCAAGTAACGGTAATGGTAAAAAAAGTGCGGCAAGGTAGCCCAATCCTTTTGAGGCGAAGGACAGGCCAAAACGGTCTCTAATAATAAGCAAAGCATTCTTGAGGGTACACGGGAATTTCATCTAATCGCTTTCATCACGTTGGCTTGATTCGTATTTGCTAATTTAATAATTTCATATGTGGGTGGATCGGTGCTTAGGTGTTGTTATTACTTGAACAAACCTCCTACTTATGATTAAGCACCTCGCAAGCATCCGCAACTACGAGAAAAGTATTAATATAAAATCTAACCATAGCTTTAAACTTTTGGATCCAAATCGGTCCCTTACGAAGTAGCACATAAACTAGGGTTTAAGCTTCTATCACTCTAGCAACACATCATCTAATAACTACTCCACAATGCATTCCTATAGGACCAAATATGGTGAAGTGTCATGTAGTCGACATTCACATGACACCACTAAGGAAATCACAACGTACATATCATCAAAATATTGAACACATATCAAGTTCACATGATTACTTGCAACATGACTTCTCCCGTGACCTCAAGAACAAAAGTAACTGCTCACAAATGATAAACATGCTCAAGGTCAGAGGGGTATTAAATAGCATAATGTATCTGAACATATAATCTTCCACCAATTAAACCATATAGTAATCAACTACAAGATGTAATCCACACTACTAGTCACCCACAAGTACCAACCTAAGGTGCTGGTACAAATATTAAACACAACAGATGAACTAGGGTTTGAGAGGAGATGGTGTTTGATGACCCACAAGTATAGGGGATCTATCGTAATCCTTTCAATAAGAGTGTCAAACCCAACGAGGAGCAGAAGGAAATGACAAGCGGTTATCAGTAAGGTATTCTCTGCAAGCACTGAAATTGTAGATAATAGATAGTTTTGTGATAAGATAATTTGTAACGGGTAACAAGCAATGAAAGTAAATAAGGTGCATCAAGGTGGCCCAATACTTTTTGTAGCAAAGGACAAGCCTGGACAATTTCTTATAATGGGAAAAGCGCTCCCGAGGACACGTGGGCATTATCGTCAAGCTAGTTTTCATCAGGCTCATATGATTCGCGTTGGGTACTTTGATAATTTGATATGTGGGTGGACCGGTGCTTGGGTACTGCCCTTTCTTGGACAAGCATCCCACTTATGATTAACCCCTATTGCAAGCATCCGCAACAACAAAATAAGTATTAAGGTAAACCTAACCATAGCATGAAACTAGTGGATCCAAATCAGCCCCTTACGAAGCAATGCATAAACTAGGGTTTAAGCTTCTATCACTCTAGCAACCCATCATCTACTTATTACTTCCCAATGCCTTCCTCTAGGCCCAAATAACGGTGAAGTGTCATGTAGTCGATGTTCACATAACACCACTAGAGGAGAGACAACATACATCTCATCAAAATATCGAACGAATACCAAATTCACATGACTACTAATAGCAAAACTTCACCCATGTCCTCAGGAACAAACGTAACTACTCACAAAGCATATTCATGTTCATGATCAGAGGAGTATTAATATGCATTAAGGATCTGAACATATGATCTTCCACCAAGTAAACCAATTAGCATCAACTACAAGGAGTAATCAACACTACTAGCAACCCACAGGTACCAATTTGTGGTTTTGATACAAGATTGGATACAAGAGATGAACTAGGGTTTTGAGAGAAGATGGTGCTGGTGAAGATGATGATGGAGATTGACCCCCTCCCGATGAGAGGATCGTTGGTGATGACGATGGTGATGATTTCCCCCTCCCGGGGGGAAGTTTCCCCGGCAGAACAGCTCCGCTGGAGCCCTAGATTGGTTCCGCCAAGGTTCCGCCTTGTGGCGGCGGAGTTTCGTCCCGTAAGCTTGCTTATGATTTTTTTCAGGGTAAAAGCCTTCATATAGCAGAAGATGGGCACCGGAGGGCCACCAGGGGGCCCAGGAGACAGGGGGCGCGCCCAGTAGGGGGCACGCCCCCACCCTCCTGGCCAGGGTGTGGGCCCCCTGTAACATCCCAAAATTCTAAATTTTGGAATGTTATATTAAATAGATAGTTATGGTTTATTGTTTGATTGATTGTGTGTAGTTGAGTGAAATTTGAAACTTCTGAAAGTTAAATAAGAGGGAATAATATGACTTTCCCAAAACATTCACTTTGCTTTCTGATCTCCATGAATTCAAATTCTTGTCAACACAAAACCCTAGAGAGAAGATGACATGACTTCTTCCATTTAATAAATGAAAAGGCTTTTGAAAAGATTTGAATTCCATTTGGAACTATTTCAAATTCAGAAACTTTAAGCAACTCAATGATTTTCATGAGAGAAGATAAAATGACTTCTTCAAAATATATGAAATAAGAGTTGGGAGTTTAAAAGAAATCCATTTTAAAGTCCTTTTGAAAATTATTTCAATTTGTACTTATTTGGATTTTAGTAAAATTATTTTTCTCCAAAAAAAAATATATATGGAAAATAGGGAAAAATTATTCCCTACAACAAAAAAATGGAGAGAAATAAATTTGAAATCATTTTGGTATTTTTAAAATGATTTTGATTGGATTTTATTGCACCAGTAGCACTCTTTGTTTTATTTAAATTTGTGTCGATTTTATTTGATTTTAGAAAAATGTTCAGGTTGTAGAAAATATTTTTCTGAAATTTTTGTTATATTATATGCCTATATAATATTCTTATTTATTTTGTTATTTTTTTCTGGAAAAAATGTTGGTTTTAAAAAAACATCTTTTCTCCCATCGGCTGGGTCGGCTCAGCTCCCAAGCCAGGCCACGGCCCAGTGCCCCACCGTCACCGAGCTCCCGCGGGAATTCTTCTCCCGCAAAGGAGCGCCGCTGCCGGAGTCCGGCCGGACTCCGCGTCTGCCTTGCGCCCCTCGCCCAAGTCACTGCCTCCCCTCTGCCTTTAAATACCGAGGCGCCGCCCTAGGCCCCGTCTCTCCTCTCCCATCACCTCGCATCTCGCTACTGAGCCGCCGCCCGCGCCACAAACCACCGGCCGCCGCCGCCAGACCTCACCTCCGCCGCCGCAGCCCCGTGCACGCCGCCGCCAGCGCTGCCGTAGTCCGGATCCTCCGCCCCGCGACGCGCTCGCCACCGTATCCGCCCATCGCCGCCAACCCCGGAGTCGCTGGAGCCGATCCGCCGCCGCCGGACTCGCTAACCGCCGCCGCTGGTTTTTCGCCGTAAACCGCCCCGACCGGTAAAACCACTTAAACCGATCGGTTTTATTTGCGGTTCTTTTCAGAAAACCCGGTTTAGTTTATTTTCTTATGTTAGATCTAATTAGTGAACGTCCGCTGGTTAGGTCTTTGCAGTGGACGAATTCGGTTGTTAGCGTTCGTTAGCGAACGTTCGTTAAATAGCCTTTTCGTTTTATTTTATTTTTGAGAGGGACCCGTCCGTGATTAATGTTTTTATAGATTAGTCCCTAATCTTAAAGCGTCACTACTTTTTGCTCGTTAGTTGGAATTAGACAAAACAAACGCCTACTTGTTTGTTATGATCCCCTCTATCCAGTAAAACAACTTAAACATAATTTTTGAAAGTTTTAAAGTTTGATTTCAAACAGATTTGTATTTGAACTTCGTTTGATAGTAACTCGAGATTTATAACTCCGTTTTGAGTGATTCTTTTTGCAAATCAAAGCTCTTGACCTAAACTTTCTGATAAGTCCAAATTCACATAATTTTGGTACTATTAGAAATTGTTTTCTGTTGCAAGAGTCATTTGCTTGGTTTCGAAGTTTTCCGAATTGCTTTCTTCGTTCTTTTCGATCTTTTGAGTGATTGCTTATGTGTCGTTACTATTGCTTTCTTACAATAGATTGACCGGAGTGTGACGAGTAGAAATATCAGGAGTATTGAGTGCGAAGCTTTTTCATCAACAGTACAGGCAAGTTCACACTTTGATCATATCCCTTTCCTACCCAGTTTTTATGCAATAGTTTCACCCTCAAACATTGCATGGTTAGGAATTGATAACATGTGGGTATTGGGAAGTAGTTGATGAGGTAGGAACCTATTGTCTTGCATTCAAACCTTGGGTGTTACTATGTTATGCTTATAATGCTATGTTATGCTCGTAGACATGGTTTAGTTCAAGTGATTCATGACAGATGTGAGTGTTGTTACTTAATGGTTAACTTAAGGTGGCTACTTTAATACACATCTGGGTGGAATGGTAGGGGCACCCTGGAGTACCCAGTGGTTTGCCCGGGCACCTGGAGAACCCAGTTTTTGCCCAAGGGAATCTCGGAGGACCCGTGTGATTACCCTATGGAATGCCACCCAGGCTCAAAGGGATCATAAGATTATTCATGCTAGAAACTTCCATGTGCAGCCACAAGCCATTATGGGCTCTAGCATAGTTGAGTATGTTGCGTGAGCTCTTGAAGAGGTAGACTAGCAGATGTAGGGGGTGTAGGTGGTACTGTCTACCCAGTGTAAAGAGTTAATGCTTCTAAAAAACTATGTCTCGGTCATCCGTTCTCAAACATCATGTAGTGCGAGAAATCCAACGGAGGAGATCGAGTCTTGTGGGGAAAGTGTGCAAACCTCTGCAGAGTGTACAAACTAATCATGATTAGCCGTTTCCCCGGTTATGGACATCTTGAGTATCTGGTTCTTGGATTATCATGTTGATCTCATCACATTACTTAAATAATTTGTTGGGTTGATGAATATTAATTAGGGATTGAGTTGGAGGAACCTTCTCAATGTTTTCAACAAACTTTGTAGTTAAACAAAATATATTCCTTTGTTGTAGGGAAAAACTGGCTTTATGCAAAAATATACTTAGAGCTTTCCACCAGCCAAATTGCATGTAGTGATAGCTATTATTCATCATTTATCCTATGGTGTGAATTTGCCAGTACATTCAATGTACTGACCTACATGGCTGCAACAACTCATGTGGCAGGATTTGTTATGACGAGTAAGTGATACGTTAGGGTTATGATTTCTACACTCAACTTTGTCGTTGGTGTTGATGGGAAACCACAACCTTGTTGTTTGTTCCGCTTTATGGATTGAGGTAATAGTATATAGGTTACTTTATACATGTGATTTACCTCTGTTATAAATCCTTGAGTACTGTGTGTGTCAGTATACCGATCCAGGGATGACACTTAAGCACAGAGACTTGACCGTTTGAGGTCGGGTCGCTACAAGATGGTATCAGAGCACATGTTGATTGTAGGACGTGACCCTAGAAACTGGCAAGCCCATAGGAAGATTTATTCTCTACAACTTTCTTTTCAAAAAGATCTTTTACCTCTCTTCTCTTCTGAGCTTATTCAAATATTCCCTTTTAGTTAGATTATACCCTTTTCCCTTTTGACCACATGAAGATTCGGCTGATGAGACCACTCCAAGAAGTACAAGATATTGGACAACTAAGACCACTTCGAAATGAAGAGAATTTTACCGTGTATTATTATAATGAAAACTTCAACGGTTGAAGACTCTGAAGACTAGGAGAGTTTGAAGGTTCTGAAGGATTTCCAGATTAGTATGACCTAGGAAGGCACCCCTTATGGAACTTGGCAGACTGAGGAAGCTGTCAATACCCGAGATCAAGGTGTATCGGAGAAAGACCGGAACATGGAGCATTAGAACTCAAATTTTTTGTCAAGAAAACCCTAAGATAGGAGATATAAATTATGGAATGAAAGTTCATGGCAGTAACATGGGCATAGACACGGCTAACCATGATGTTATTACCGCTTGTGCTATTGTCATTGTGCGAAGTTAAGCATGCAGATGCATGGAAGGATTGGATGGTAGAAGGCTGATGGAGCATCTGTCAGCAAAGGATGCAGTTTTAACCTTAGCTGGTGCATCGCCAGGATCTGGAGTATTACATGAAGAATTTTAGAGGGACCTTTAGGAGGTCATATTTGACAAAGAGGCAATTCGTGAAGAACTCAGGAACCAGAAGCTGAAAGTAGCCAAGCTGGAGGAGCTAAAACCTCGGGATACCGGAGATTCCTTAGGAACTAAAGGACAGTAGAACCATGGCTCATGCCAAGGTTGTTGAAATCCAGAAGTTTGGAACGCAACTCCAGAATATTAAAGGATGTCATGAGAGACTTCGCGTCAACAGAGATGATCTGGCTAAGGAACTTGAGAAGGAAAAGCATGGTCAGAAGAAGCCATCGGAGACATGAAGAAGAAGAGTATGGCGACTTTGAAGAGTTATTGACCTTTAGAAGACCAAACCCCTGTTATATACTTACGTTAGATGCGATGATAGTGAGCTGTCTTTTGTTTGATGTTTTTTTGACAGCCACAAAATAAAATCTGTCTTTTCAATACTATTGTTTGCATTGTGTGTATCCCCCTCTATTTCTCTTATCTCACCCCAAACCCATGGACCCAATAGAGGATGAATGGAGATGAGCTCATGTTATCTGGACCGATAACTCAATTGGACACGGACCGATGGATTTATAACATGGAGGATCACATGAAGAATAACCCTATAGCCGGAAAGGATATGGCCCATCATGCTCTTCAATGCTTTGAAAGAGGTGCTGCTACTTGGTGGAGGTTGTACCAAACCAATCATGGATGGCAAAGAGTAACCACTTGGGAAGAATTTAAGTTGACTCTGCTAAAGTCTCGGCTTGTGCCCCAGAAATTAAAGCCTTATGGAAATAATATGAAGAAATCTTGTGCTTGTAAGCTCTATGGAGAAATATGACACGACCATAAAGAACAACATGATTAATTCCCTAATTGTCAAGGAAGTCACCCAGCTGAAGAATGCCCAACTAGGCAGATTACTTGTTTCTTGTGTGAAGGGACTACCCACTACCCTGCTCAGTGCCACATTTACCCCATGGTACAAAGAACCGTCTAGCAGAAGAAGGAAGCAATGAAAGGAGCCCTCCTGGAAATTTTAGAAGAACCGGTGATGAAGGGAGATGTCGAGGACACACAAAGGAAACAAAATTAAAGCCTACACTAAGTCATGATATTCATGTGGAGAAGAAGGACACGTCTCCCAAAATTGTCTGAATGGGGATCTAGTAGAATTCCCGACAGAGGAAGTAGAGTATGACCCACAAGAAATAGAAGCCCTAATTGGAATGGAAAAGTCCAGGAAGAGAAGTAGATTGGATTCCAGGAAGGATCTGAGTCATATCACCTGTTTTTGGTGCAAGGAGTCAGGGCACTACTTCAGCGGTTGCCCAAAAAGGTAACCTCGAGACTTGTCAGAAGTGATATGTTTTTGTTGTAATGAAGCAGGTCACTTTGCCAGGGATTGTCCCAAGAAGAAGGAGACTTGTGCTAAATAGTTGAGTTAGCAACAATAGAAATGTAGTAGTAGTAGTAGTAGTAGTGGGAACAATTCTTTTACATTGAGGTGTTGAGTTGAGGCATGTAATGGAAATGTGGGAGATTGTAATACTTTGAGAATCAATAAATTTAGCATCGTTGGTCCTTAATTGGATCTTATGAGTTGTTACTCTCTAAAGAAAGATTTTGACCATTTTCAAGGATATGAGAAATATGGTCTATGGAAGAATTGGAGCATTTTAAGGGTGGTAGTACCCTGTGAAGACCCTTGAACCCTGGAAAAGATAATGGTATTCCACAGAGTGGACTTCGGTGAAAATAAGTACGAGTTTTATCTCGATATGTTGGACCCAAGAGTATGAAGGGATGAAGTACTATTGGATAAAGGAGGTAGAATATTGGTTATGGAGCAATTGTAACTCTATGACGAGTCAGAGTAATCACATTTTAGTTTGGTACCAAGAGAAGGAAGGGAGACAGTACAATTGGATGGATTTAAGAATGCTAGGAGATTGGATGTTGGAATAATGATGGTTGCCCCGAGGATGATTTGAAGGTTTACAAGTGATGAGATGGGCCATAACCCACAGGCTCCAGGACCTGCTGATACGTCTTCATCGTATCTATAATTTTTGATTGTTCCATGCCAATATTATTAACTTCCATATACTTTTTGGCAACTTTTTATATTATTTTTGGGACTAACTTATTGATCCAGTGCCCAGTGCCAGTTCCTGTCTGTTGCATGTTTTATGTTTCGCGGAATATCCATATCAAACGGAGTCCAAACGGGATAAAAATGGACAAAGCTTATTTTTGGAAAATATGGAAAATCCCAGAAGAAAAATCCACGCAAGACGGTGTCCGAGGTGGTCACGAGGTAGGGGGGCACCCTACCCCCCAGGCGCGCCCCTGACCCTCGTGGTCCACCCGTAAGGCGGTTGATGCTCTTATTTTGGCGCAAGAAAGATACTTTTATGATAAAGATCTGGGCGAAAGATTCACCCCAATCGGAGTTACGGATCTCCAGATATAAAGGAAACAGTGAAGGGGTAGAATCTGAGAACGTAGAAACATAGAGATAGATACAATCTCGGAGGGGCTCTCGCCCCTCCCAAGCCATGGGAGCCAAGGACCAGAGGGTAAACCATTCTCCCATCTAGGGAGAATGTCAAGGAAGAAGAAGAAGAAGGAGGGCTCTCTCCCCTTGCTTCCGGTAGCGCCGGAACACCGCCGGGGGCCATCATCATCACCGCGATCTTCACCAACACCTCTGCCATCTTCACCAACATCTCCATCACCTTCCCCCATCTATATCCAGCGGTCCACTCTCCCGCAACCCGTTGTACCCTCTACTTGAACATGGTGCTTTATGCTTCATATTATTATCCAATGATGTGTTGCCATCCTATGATGTCTGAGTAGATTTCCATTGTCCTATCGGTGATTGATGAATTGCTATGATTGGTTTGAGTTCCATGTTTTATTATTGGTGCTGTCCTATTGTGCCCTCCATGTCATGCAAGCGTGAGGGTTTCCCGCTGTAGGGTTTGCAATATGTTTATGATTTGCTTATGGTGGGTGTCGTGAGTGACAGAAGCACAGACCCGAGTAAGTAGGTTGTTTGCGTATGGGATAAAAGGGGACTTGATACTTTTATGCTATTGTTGGGTTTTACCATAATGAATCTTTAGTAGTTGTAGATGCTTGCTAGAGTTCCAATCATAAGTGCATATGATCCAAGTAGAGAAAGTATGTTAGCTTATGCCTCTCCCTCAAATAGAATTGCAGTAGTGATTACCGGTCTAGTAACATAGTCAATTGCTTAGGGACAATTCCACAACTCCTACCACCACTTTTCCACACTCGCTATATTTACTTTATTGTTCTTTATCTTAACAGCCCCTAGTTTATATTTATGTGTTCTTTACTTTCTTGCAAACCTATCCTTTCACACCTACAAAGTACTTCTAGTTTCATACTTGTTCTAGGTAAAGCGAACATCAAGCGTGCGTAGAGTCGTATCAGTGGCCGATAGGACTTGAGAGAGTATTTGTTCTATCTTTAGCTCCTCGTTGGGTTCGACACTCTTACTTATTGAAAGAGGCTACAACTATCCCGTATACTTGCGGGTCATCAAGACCTTTTTCTGGCGCCGTTGCCGAGGAGTCATAACGTGGGGTGAATATTCTCGCGTGTGCTTGTTTTCTTTATCACTAAGTAATTTTTATTTGCTGTTCTTAGTTGTTTTCTATCTTTAGTTATGGGTAGGAAACGCAAAATACCAAAAAAAAATAGTTGTACCTGCTGAACCAATGGTTGAAGAACCACTCAAAATCTATCACACTACTGAAGCTTATTACTTGGATCATCTTCGATCCTTATGTGCTCGTGCTGAAACCCCAACTAGCTTAGTTGAGGGAAAATCTTTAGATGAGCATGCTTGTTATGTGTGACACCGTATATCTGAAAAAGGGAAACTATTATGGGGTCAAATTCAATGTTTGCAATGCTATCCTTGGAATTTATGTGAAATATATGATGTTACTTGTTGTTCTGAAGACCCTAAGAAACACCTACCCTATCAATGCTTGTTTAGTGATAATGGAATCGTATCTTCGTATGCTAAGGGTGTTTACAATTACTATGATGTTCAACAAATTGAAGAATTTGTTACTTTTAAGGGTGCTTATGAAATTGCTTCTTTGGTTGAAATGTATGATGCTACTTTTCACAAATCTGAAAATTTTGCCATACTTGAATATTGCTATGAGAATTATGCTTCTAATGCTTATGTTAAACAATTTATTGAGGAAGTCTCCGCTGTCCAAGAAGAGACTAATATTTTGCAGGAAGCTATGGAAGAAGAAATTGATGAAATTGTGAGCTCATTCGATGAAAAAGATGATGAGGAGAGCGAAGAACAAAAGGAGGAAGAGAGGATTGATCACCCGTGCCCACCTTCTAATGAGAGTAACCCTCCAACTCATACATTGTTTAATTTCCCTTCGTGCTTACCGAAGGATGACTGCTATGATGATTGCTATGATCCCATTGATTCTCTTGAAATATCCCTTTTTGATGATGCTTGCTATGCTTGTGGCCAAGATGCCAATATGAATGATGCTTATGGAGATGAACTTGCTATAGTTCCTTATGTTAAACATGAAATTGTTTCTATTGCACCCACGCATGATAGTCCTATTATCTTTTTGAATTCTCCAAACTACACTTTATCGGAGAAGTTTGTGCTTATTAAGGATTATATTGATGGGTTGCCTTTTACCGTTGCACATGATAATTTTGATAGATATAATATGCATGTGCTTGCTGCTCCTACTTGCAATTATTATGAGAGAGGAACTATATCTCCACCTCTCTATGTTTCTAATACGATAGAATTGCAAGAAACTGCTTATACTATGCATTGGCCTTTACTATGTGTGCATGAATTGTTCTCTTATGACATGCCGATGCATAGGAAGAGAGTTAGACTTCGTTGTTGCATGATATATGTTACTTTGTGCTCACTACTAAATTAGAAATCATTGTTAATTAAAATTGGCTTTGATATACCTTGGGATCCGGGTGGATCCATTACTTGAACACTAAATGCCTAGCTTAATGGCTTTAAAGAAAGCGTTGCCAGGGAGACAACCCGGAAGTTTTAGAGTCATTTATTTCTGTTGAGTGCTTTCATAGTTTAAAAACAACAAAAATAAAGAGGGGGACCCAAAACTTTTCAAAAAGAGAAGTGAAAGTGAGAGAGACGAGCATTGTGAAAGTGGGGGACGTCCTTGAACTTTCTTCATGCCCATGGGAACTTTGTGAATCTTAATTACAGAAACTTTTCAATAAAAATAATTATCCCCTTGTACAATTCCATTGTATTATAAAAATAATGTGCCAAGGTTTGCCTTTAGGATGTTTACAATGCTTGTTGGTTTGTACGGTGCAGGACAGAAACTGTGGCTGTAGTGCGCGATTTTACATTGTTAACTGGAACGCCAATTGGTTCTGATTCCTTTTGCACTGTCTTTATATACAACTTTTTTATTTTTACTAATTTTGGTAGAATTTTTGGGGTACCAGAAGTATTGTGATTGTTCAGATTGCTACAGACTTTTCTCTTTTGACAGATTCTATTTTTGATGCATAGTTTGCTTGTTTTGATGAATCTATCAATTTATATCAGTAGATTAAGCCATGAAAAAGTTATATTACAGTAGACACAATGCAGAAACAAAATATGAATTGGTTTGCTACAGTACTTAGAGTGGTGATTTGCTTTATTATACTAACGGATCTTATCGAGTTTTCTGTTGAAGTATGTTAGCTTATGCCTCTCCCTCAAATAGAATTGCAATAGTGATTACCGGTCTAGTAACATAGTCAATTGCTTAGGGACAATTCCACAACTCCTACCACCAATTTTCCACACTCACTATATTTACTTTATTATTCTTTATCTTAACAGCCCCTAGTTTATATTTACGTGTTCTTTACTTTCTTGCAAACCTATCCTTTCACACCTACAAAGTACTTCTAGTTTCATACTTGTTCTAGGTAAAGCGAACGTCAAGCGTGCGTAGAGTCGTATCAGTGGCTGATAGGACTTGAGAGAGTATTTGTTCTACCTTTAGCTCCTCATTGGGTTTGACACTCTTACTTATCGAAAGAGGCTACAACTATCCCGTATACTTGCGGGTCATCACCTGCCAAGAAGCAAGCAGACTCTTGCTGAAGGAAAAACCCTAGAAGAAGATACGACTTTAGCTACAGACGATCTTATGGGAGTTCCGCAAAACCTGGGAGCTGTAAAGGAATGGTAGTTGTTTGTCTGGCTTGCAAAATCCATGGATTTATCCGAACTTGGTTCATTGACAAGAGAAATTTTGCAATGCTTGTGAGGATAACCGAGTGTTAGAATGCGAGATTCGCTAAACCATATACAAGGTACTGATTTGGGTGCGGGATTGATTGATCACCATACTGATTTTCTCTTATTATTTGCCTTGCTATGTGGGATGGTAAATCTGAGGGACTTACCTATAGTACAGAGACGATGATCAAAACCTTGTTTAAACCTTAGAATGGTATGACGGTTTTCCCTTGTACAAGGCAGCTGTTGCCAATCGTAGGATATACAATGAGGTTCAGCCCAGTCCCATTTCCTGCGGGGGAAACCATAAATTATTGACCGCCATGAGATATCGATAGTTGTTTAGTATTGGCGTCAGACCCGTCAGCTGAGAAGACCAGTCGTGGAAGAACCTTACCAAGATAAAAGGACAGAAGAATTGAGGGAAAAGGTTATGCCATTATCAGAAGAGCCCAGAGAAGGAAATTTTCCAGAGGATCTGAGAAGACTAACACCGCCAACACTAAGGGTGTACGACCTGAGTTTTGACGGGATAGTAACAATATTTCTAAGGGTGGTAGCACCCGAGACCCCGGAGACGATCGATGAATTTTGAGAAGACCCCCAAACCCTAACCTATTTCTTGCTAACCTCTCTGAATCTCGAGGACAAGATTTATTTCAAGGGTGGTAGGTTTGTAACATCCCAAAATTCTAAATTTTGGAATGTTATATTAAATAGATAGTTATGATTGATTGTGTGTAGTTGAGTGAAATTTGAAACTTTTGAAAGTTAAATGAGAGGGAATAATATGACTTTCCCAAAAGTTTCACTTTGCTTTCTGATCTCCATGAATTCAAATTCTTGTCAACACAAAACCCTAGAGAGAAGATGACATGACTTCTTCCATTTAATAAATGAAAAGGGTTTTGAAAAGATTTGAATTCCATTTCGAACTATTTCAAATTCAGAAACTTTAAGCAACTCAATGATTTTCATGAGAGAAGATAAAATGACGTCTTCAAAATATATGAAATAAGAGTTGGGAGTTTAAAAGAAATCCAATTTAAAGTCCTTTTGAAAATTATTTCAATTTGTACTTATTTGGATTTTAGTCAACTTATTTTTCTCCAAACATAAAATATATGGAAAATAGGGAAATATGATTCCCTACAACAAAAAAATATAGAGAAATAAATATGAAATCATTTTGGTATTTCTAAAATGATTTTGATTGGATTTTATTGCACTAGTAGCACTCTTTGTTTTATTTAAATTTGTCTCTATTTTATTTGATTTTATAAAAATGTTCAGGTTGTAGGAAATATTTTTCTGAAAATTTTGATATATTATATGCCTATATAATATTCTTATTTATTTTGTTATTTTTTCTGGAAAAAAATGTTGGTTTAAAAAAACTTCTTTTCTCCCGCCGACTAGGCCAGCCTAGCTCCCAGGCCAGGCCACGGCCCAGTGCCCCATTGTACCCGAGCTCCCACAGGAGTTCGTCTCCCGCACATGAGCACCGCCACCGGAGTTCGGCCGGACTCCGCGTCTGCCTTGCGCCCCTCGCCCAAGTCACTGCCTCCCCTCCACCTTTAAATACCGAGGCGCTGCCCCGGGCCCCGTCTCTCCTCTCCCCTTGCCTTGCATCTCGCCGCCGAGCCACCGCCCGCGCTGCAAACCACCGCCGCCGCTGCTGGATCTCACCTCCGCCGCCACAGCCCCGTGCATGCAGCTGCCAGTGCCACCGTAGTACGGATCCGCCGCCCCGCGACGCGCTCGCCGCCGTCTAAGCCCATCGCCACCAACCCCGGAGTTGCCGGAGCCGATCCGCTGCCGCGGGACTCGCTAACCGCCGTCGCCAGTTTATCACCGTAAACCGCCCCGACCGGTAAAACCACTTAAACCGATCGGTTTTGTTTGCAGTTCTTTTTAGAAATCTCGATTTAGTTTTTTTTCTTCTGTTAGATCTAATTAGTGAACGTCCGCTGGTTAGGTCTTTGCAGCGGACGAATTCCGTTGTTAGCGTTCGTTAGCAAACGTTTGTTAAATAGCCTTTTCGTTTTATTTTATTTCTGAGAGGGACCCATCCGTGATTAAAGTTGTTATAGATTAGTCCCTAATCTTAAAGCGATCACTACTTTTTGCTCGTTAGTCGGAATTAGACGAAACCAACGCCTACTTATTCGTTATGATCCCCTCTATCCAATTAAACAACTTAAACATAATTTTTGAAAGTTTAGAATTTGATTTCAAACAGATTTGTATTTGAACTTCGTTTGATCGTAACTCAAGAATTATAACTCCGCTTTGAGTGATTCGTTTTGCAAATCGAAGGTCTTGACCTAAAATTTCTGATAAGGCCAAATTCACTTAATTTTGGTACTATTAGAAACTGTTTTCTGTTGCAAGAGTCATTTTCTTGGTTTTGAAGTTTTCCGAATTGCTTTCTTCGTTCTTTCCGATCTTTTGGGTGATTGCTTATGTGTCGTTACTATTGCTTGCTTACGATAGATTGACCGGAGTGTGACAAGTAGAAATATCAGGAGTATTGAGTGTGAAGCTTCTTCATCAACAGTACAGGCAAGTTCACACTTTGATCATATCCCTTTCCTACCCAGTTTTTATGCATTAGTTTCACCCTCAAACATTGCATGGTTAGGAATTGATAATATGTGGGTATTGGGAGGTAGGTGATGAGGTAGGAACCTATTGTCTTGCATTCAAAACTTGGGTGTTACTACGTTATGCTTGTACTGCTATGCTATGCTCATAGACATGGTTTAGTTTGAGTGATTCATGACAGATGTGAGTGTTGTTACTTAATGGTTAACTTAAGGTGGCTACTTTAATACACATCTGGGTGGAATGGTAGGGGCACCATGGAGTACCAAGTGGTTTGCTCGGGAAACTGGAGAACACAGTGCTTGCCCAAGGGAATCCTGGAGGACCCGTGTCATTACGTTATGGAATGCCACCCAGGCTCAAAGGGATCATAAGATTATTCATGCTAGAAACTTCTGTGTGCAGCCACAAGCCATTATGGGCTCTGGCATAGTTGAGTATGTTGCGTGAGCTCTTGAAGAGGTAGACTAGGAGATGTAGGGGGGTAGGTGGTACTGTCAACCTAGAGTAAAGAGTTAATGCTTCTTGAAGACTGTGTCTCGGTCATCCGTTTCTCAAACATCATGTAGTGCGAGAAATCCAACAGAGGAGATCGAGTCTTGTGGGGAAAGTGCGCAAACCTCTATAGAGTGTACAAACTAATCATGATTAGCCGTGTCCCCAGTTATGGACATCTTGAGTATCTGGTTCTTGGATTATCATGTTGATCTCATCACGTTGCTTAAATAAATTGTTGGGTTGATGAATACTAATTTGGGATTGAGTTGGAGGAACCTTCTCAATGGTTTCAACAAACTTTGTATTTAAATAAAATATATTCCTTTGTTGTAGGGAAAAACTGGCTTTATGCAAAAATATACTTAGAGCTTTCCACCAGCCAAATTGCATGTAGTGATAGCTATTATTCATCATTTATCCTATGGTGTGAAATTGCCAATACATTCAATGTACTGACCTACATGGCTGCAACGTCTCATGTTGCAAGATTTCTTACGACGAGTAAGTGATACGTTAGGGTTATGATTTCTACACTCAATTTTGCCGTTGGTGTTGATGGGAATCCACAACCTTGTTGTTTCTTCCGCTTTATAGATTGAGGTAATAGTATTTATGTTACTTTATACATGTGATTTACCTCTGTTATAAATCCTCGAGTACTGTGTGTGTCAGCATACCGATCCAGGGATGACACTTAAGCACAGAGACTTGACCGTTTGAGGTCGGGTCGCTACACCCCCTCTGGTACTTTCTTCGCTCAATAGTTCCTATTAATTCCAAAAATGACCTCCGTGGAGTTTCAGGATTTTTGGAGCTGTGTAGAATAGGTTTCCAATATTTGCTCCTTTTCCAGCCAGAATTCCAGCTGTCGGAATTCTCCCTCTTCATGATAAACCTTGTAAAATAAGAGAGAATAGCCATAAGTATTGTGACATAACGTGTATAACAGCCCATAATGAAATAAATATCGATATAAAAGCATAATGCAAAATGGACGTATCAACTCCCCCAAGCTTAGACCTCGCTTGTCCTCAAGCGGAAGCCGATATCAAAAAATATGTCCACATGTTTAGAGATAGAGGTGTTGATAAAAATAAAATACGGACATGAGGGCATCATGATCATTCTTATAACAGCAACATATATGGATTTTGTCATATGATTTCTCATGCTCAAGTAACAATCTATTCACAATGTCAAGTATGGTTCAGAAACTTCATTGAGAACAAACAAACGATAATATCAGTCATTGAAGCAATTACAATTTATCATAACATCGGAAAGAGTCAAGAATAGAGCTTTTCAGCAAGTCCACATACTCAACTATCATATAGTCTTCTGCAATTGCTAACACTCATGCAATACTTATGGTTATGGAGTTTTAATCGGACACTGAGAAAGATAGGGGCTTATAATTTCACCTCCCAACGTATTCACCTTTGGGTGATGTCAACAATAATAGTTCATGCTAACTTACATCCAATTGGATATATATATCAGGATCTTTCTAACACGAAGCGCTTGCCAAAGGATAAAATGAAAAAGGGAAAGGTGAAGATCACCTTGACTCTTGCATAAAGTAAAAGACATAAAGTAAAAAGATAGACCCTTCACAGAGGTAAGCAGAGCTTGTCATGTGCTTTTAGGTTGGATGCACAAAATCTTAATGCAAAAGAACGTCACTTTATAGTGCCACTTATGATATGAACCTTTATTATGCAGTCCGTCACTTTTATTACTTCCATATCACACGATCGTATAAAGCTTATTTTCTCCACACTAATAAGTCATACATATTTAGAGAGCAATTTTCATTGCTTGCAACATGACAACTTATTTGAAGGATCTTACTCGATCCATAGGTAGGTATGGTGGACTCTCATGGCAAAACTGGGTGTAAGGATATTTGGAAGCACAAGTAGTATCTCTACTTGGTGCAAGGAATTTGTCTAGCATGAGGGGGAAAGGCAAGCTCAACATGTTTGAATGATCCATGACAATATACTTTAACGGAGATGTGAGAAAACATAACCCATTATGTTGTCTTCCTTGTCCAACATCAACTCTTTACCATGTCATACTTAATGAGTGCTCACAATTATAAAAGATGTCCAAGATAGTATATTTATATGTGAAAACCTCTCTTTCTTTATTACTTCCTATTAATTGAAACAATGACAAAAACTATGTTTGTCAACTCTCAACAACTTTTAAGCCTCATACTCTTTATATGTGAAATCATTTCAATCCATAAGATCAATATGAACTCTTTTATTTCTTTTTATTCTTTCTATTTTCTCAAGATCATAGCAAGATAGCAAAGCCCTTGACTCAACAGTAATCTTCATTATAGATAACTCATGGACTCGATTACATAGAGAGATCACAAAGCAAAACTCAAAACTAATTCATACCAAAACTTCAATCCACAAGATCAAGATATTACTAAAAGGATCGAACTAAGTAAAACGGTAAAGATAGGAGTGTGATGGTGATACGATACCGGGGCACCACCCCCAAGCTTGGCAGTTGCCAAGGGGAGTGCCCATACCCATGTGATTATGTCCCCGGAGGTGGTGAAGAAGGAGTTGTTGATGATGTAGGCTTGTTCCTCAATTTACGCTTGAGGACAACATTTTGCTCTTTTAGATCATCAATCTCCTGCTCAAGACTTAATATCCTTCTGCATAGTTCCTGTTTGTTTTCCTGCAAGAGATGAAAATGGATAAACTCGATCTTTGGCTTCTTTTCTCTATCAGGGAGGCTTGCCTTTTAAACTCCACATGCATGTCCCCAGGTTGAGGTAATGGGGCTTCATCTTCGTCTGAGCTCATCTCCTCCTTTCCCTTAGGCTCATAGTCTTCCTCTTCCTCAATGGTCCAGCCACCATGTTCCAAGTCCCCGTAGACCTTAGGGTCTGCAAGGAAATCAGCCACATAGCTTTCTCCCTCCGAATCCTGGGACGACATATTGCTCTAACTTGCGGCAGAAACAACTCGAAACGAAAACTGGAGATTTTTGCGTGATACGGTGGTCAAAACCTTGGGGAGATATATAATGAATTTTTACCGACCAAGAGATGTAACGTGCAAGAAAACGGAGTCCGGTAGGCACACGAGGTGCCCACGAGACAGGGGGCGCGCCCAGTAAGGGCGGGCGCGCCCTCCACCCTCGTGGAAGCCTCGTGTCCTTCCCAGATTAGTTCTTGCTTTCCAAAATTCTTAAATATTCCAAAACGGAGAAAAATTTCCATTAAAATTGTTTTGGAGTCGGTTTACTTACCGTACCACATACCTATTCCTTTTCGGAGTCTGAAAAATTCTGGAAAGTGTCCCTTATGTATTCCTCCGGGGTTACGGTTTGAATAATATTAGTTTCAACATTGATAGGATTACCTGAGATATAATGTTTGATTCTTTGACCGTTCACCACCTTAGGATTTGTGCCTTCGAAGTTGTTGATTTTTATGTCCTCGGAACGATAGACCTCCTCAATAACGTAAGGACCTTCCCACTTAGGGAGAAGTTTTCCTGCAAAACATCTTAAATGAGAGTTGAATAGCAAAACATAATCACCTACGTTAAACTCACGCTTTTGTATTCTTTTGTCATGCCATCTTTTAACTTTTTCTTTGAACAGCTTGGCATTCTCATATGCTTGGGTTCTCCATTCATCGAGTGAGCTAATATCAAATAACCTCTTCTCACCGGCAAGTTTGAAGTCATAATTGATCTCTTTAATAGCCCAATATGCTTTATGTTCGAGTTCGAGAGGTAAGTGACATGCTTTTCCATAAACCATCTTATACGGAGACATACCCATAGGATTTTTATATGCAGTTCTATAGGCCCATAATGCATCATCAAGTTTCTTGGACCAATTCTTTCTAGATCTATTAACAATCTTCCGCAAAATTAATTTGAGCTCTCTATTACTCAATTCTACTTGACCACTAGACTGTGGGCGATAAGGAGATGCAATTCTATGATTAACATCATACTTAGCAAGCATTTTACAAAAAGCACCATGAATAAAATGTGAACCACCATCTGTCATGAGATATCTAGGGACTCCAAGCCTCGGAAAAATAACTTCTTTAAGCATCTTAATAGAGGTGTTATGATCAACACTACTAGTTGGAATAGCTTCTACCCACTTAGTAACATAATCAACAGCAACTAAAATATGTGTGTATCCATTAGAGGCAGGAAAAGGTCCCATATAATCAAAGCCCCAAACATCAAATGGTACAATAACAAGAGAATACTTCATAGGAATTTCTCGATGTCTACTAATATTACCAATTCTTTGACATTCATCACAAGACAAGACAAACTTACGGGCATCTTTGAAGAGGGTAGGCCAATAAAACCCTGATTGCAATACCTTATGTGCAGTTCTATCTCCAGCGTGGTGTCTTCCATATGGTTTGGAGTGACACTTGCATAGGATCTATTCCTGTTCATGCTCAGGTACACAACGTCTAATAACACCATCTACTCCTTCTTTATAAAGGTGTGGGTCATCCCAGAAGTAATGTCTTAAATCATAAAAGAACTTTTTCTTTTGCTGGTATGTGAAACTAGGTGGTATAAATTTAGCAACAATGTAATTAGCATAATCAACATACCATGAAGCAGTATGAGAAGCATTAATGACCGCTAATTGTTCATCAGGAAAGCTATCATCAATAGGTAGTGGGTCATCAAGAACATTCTCTAATCTAGACAAGTTGTCTGCAACGGGGTTCTCAGCTCCCTTTCTATCAATAATATGCAAATCAAATTCTTGGAGCAAGAGAACCCATCTAATAAGTCTAGGTTTAGCATCTTTCTTTTCCATAAGATATTTAATAGCAGAATGATCAGTGTGAATAGTAACTTTAGAATCAACAATATAAGGTCTAAACTTAACACAAGCAAATACAACTGCTAAGAATTCTTTTTCAGTAGTAGCATAATTTCTTTGGGCAATATCAAGAGTTTTACTAGCATACTGGATAACATTTAATTTCTTATCAACTCTTTGCCCTAGAACAACACATACAACATAATCACTAGCATCACACATAATTTCAAAGGGTAAATTCCAATCAGGTGTCTGAACAATAGGTACAGTGATCAAAGCTTTCTTAAGTATTTCAAATGCTTCTACACAATCATCATCAAATACAAAAGGAATATCTTTTTGCAATAAATTAGTCAGAGGCCTAGAGATTTTAGAGAAGTACTTAATGAACCTCCTATAAAAAAACCGGCATGACCAAGGAAACTCCTTATACCTTTTATGTCCTTGCGACATGGCATCTTTTCAATAGCATCAACTTTAGCTTTATCAACTTCAATACCTTTCTCAGAAATCTTATGCCCCAAGACAATGCCTTCATTAACCATAAAGTGGCACTTCTCCCAATTCAAGACGAGACTAGTGTCTTCACATCTCTGCAAAACTCGACCAAGGTTGCTCAAGCAATCATCAAAAGAGGATCCATAAACGGAGAAATCATCCATGAATACCTCACAAATCCTTCCACAAAAGTCAGAGAATATAGCCATCATGGATCTTTTAAAGGTAGCAGGTGCATTACATAAAACAAAAGGCATATTTCTATAAGCAAAAGTACCTAAAGGGCAAGTAAAAGTAGTTTTTGAGTGATCCTCCACTGACACAGGTATTTGAGAGAAACCAGAATAACCATCTAGAAAGCAGAAATGTGTATGTTTGGATAGTCTTTCTAGCATTTGATCAATAAAGGTTAAAGGGTAATGATCTTTCTTAGTAGCTTTATTTAATTTACGAAAATCAATTACCATCCTATAACCTGTAATAATTCCTTGCGGAATCAATTCATCATTATCATTAGGAACGACAATAATACCTCCCTTCTTAGGGACGCAGTGGACAAGACTTACCCAATCACTATCAGCAACGGAATAAATTATACCTGCCTCTAGGAGCTTTAGTATCTCCTTTCTTACCACTTCTTTCATCTTAGGATTTAACCGTCGTTGAGGATCTCTAACTGGTTTGGCATCTTTCTCCAATTTTATTTTATGTTGGCATAGAGTGGGATTAATGCCCTTAAGATCATCCATAGTATATCCAATAGCATCATGGTGCTTCCTCAGAGTTTTCAATAATCTTTCCTCTTCTTTCTCTGAAAGGTTGGCACTAATAATAACATGATATATCTTCTTTTCATCAAGATAAGCATATTTAAGATTATCAGGTAATAGTTTGAGCTCAAACACGGGATCACCCTTGGATGGAGGGGGATCCCCTAGGATTTCAACAGGTAAGTTGTGTTTCAGAATAGGACCCTGTTTAAGGAATACTTCATCTATTTCCCTTCTTTCATTCATAAACATATCATTTTCATGGTCTAGCAAATATTGTTCTAATGGATCAATAGCAGGTACGGCAATAGAAGCAAGACCAGTAATTTCATCCTTGCTAGGCAATTCTTTATCACGGGGTTGTCTACGGAATTTAGCAAAATTAAACTCATGTTTCATATCCCCTAAGCCAATTGTAACAACATCCTTTTCACAATCAATCTTAGCATTGAAAATATTCAAGAAGAGTCTACCAAATATAATGGGACAAAAGTCATCTTGTGGGGAACCAAGAACAAGAAAATCAGCAGGATATTTAACTTTCCCACACAAGACTTCGACATTTCTAACAATCCCAACTGGTGCAATAGTATCTCTATTGGCAAGCTTAATTGTAACATCAATACCTTCTAACTCAGCGGGTGCAATATCATGCATAATTTCTTTGTATAAGGAAATAGGAATTGCACTAGCACTAGCACCCATATCACATAAGCCATGATAACAATGATCTCCTATTTTAACAGAAATAACATGCATGCCTACAACTGGTCTATGTATCTTAGCATCTGGTCTAGCAATATTAGCAGTTTCACCACATAAGTAAATAACATGCCCATCTATATTATCATCCAAGAGATCTTTAACCATAGCAATACTAGGTTCAACTTTAATTTTCTCAGGAGGTGTATATGTTCTAGTATTACTCTTACGAACCATAGTTGAAGCTTTAGCATGATCCTTTATCCTAACAGGAAAAGGTGGTTTCTCAACATAAGTAGTAGGAACAATAGGATCATTATAAGTGATAGTCTTTTCTGCAACTGTAATAGGTGCAACTACTTTTACTTCAATGGGAGGATTATATTTAAACCACTTATCCTTAGGGAGATCAACGTCAGCAGCAAAAGATTCACAGAAAGAAGCTACTATCTCAGAGTCAAGTCCATATTTAGCGCTAAATCCACGAAAAGCATCGGTATCCATAAAATATTTAACACAATCAAACTTAGGTGTCATACCTGACTCCTTACCATCGTTGGAACCCCAATCTTCAGAGTTGCATTTAATTCTTTCCAATAAATCCCAATTGAATTCAGTAGTCTTCAGCATATAAGAACCAGCACAGGAAGTATCAAGCATGGTGCGATCATTGAGAGAAAGCCGAGCATAAAATTTTTGAATAATCATTTCTCTTGAGAGCTCATGATTGGGGCATGAATATAACATTAACTTATGCCTCCCAAGCTTGAGCGATGCTTTCTCCTTCGCGAAGCCAGAAATTATATATGTAATTACGATCACGATGAACAAGATGCATAGGATAGAAATTCTGGTGAAATTCCAACTTCAATCGTTTATAGTTCCAAGATCCTGTATCATCACATAGCCTATACCATGTCAATGCATCTCCCTTCAAAGATAAAGGGAAGACCTTCCTCTTAACAACATCATCAGGACTACCTGCAAGCTTAAATAATCCACAAACTTCATCCACAAAGATAAGGTGTAAATCGGGATGCAATGTTCCATCTCTTGCAAAGGGAATAGCTAGCAGTTTCTCTATCATACCCAAAGGAATCTCAAAGTAAACATTTTCAGTAGGTTCAATAGGTTGAGGAGCAACTCTTTGCTCTACTAGTCGGGGCAAAGATACCCCAAACAAGCCCCTCAAAGGATTAGTTTCCATTGTAACAAGTGACAGAAAATTTTAGCACACTATATAAATGTTTTCTTACCAAGTTCCACTCACCAAAGGAGCTTCACTCCCCGGTAACGCCGCCAGAAAAGAGTCTTGATGACCCACAAGTATAGGGGATCTATCATAGTCCTTTCAATAATTAAGAGTGTCGAACCCAACGAGGAGCAGAAGGAAATGACAAGCAGTTTTCAGTAAGGTATTCTCTGCAAGCACTGAAATTGTAGGTAATAGATAGTTTTGTGATAAGATAATTTGTAATGGGTAACAAGCAATGAAAGTAAATACGGTGCAACAAGGTGGCCCAATCCTTTTTGTAGCAAAGGACAAGCCTGGACAATTTCTCATAATGATAAAAGTGCTCTCGAGGACACATGGGAATTATCGTCAAGCTAGTTTTCATCACGCTCATATGATTCGCATTCGGTACTTTGATAATTTGATATGTGGGTGAACTGGTGCTTGGGTACTGCCCTTTCTTGGACAAACATCCCACTTATGATTAACCCCTATTGCAAGCATCCACAACTACAAAAGAAGTATTAAGGTAAACCTAACCATAGCATGAAACTAGTGGTCCAAATCAGCCCCTTACGAAGCAACACATAAACTAGGGTTTAAGCTTCTGTCACTCTAGCAACCCATCATCTACTTATTACTTCCCAATGCCTTACTCTAGGACCAAATAATGGTGAAGTGTCATATAGTCGACGTTCACATAACACCACTAGAGGAGATACAACATACATCTCATCAAAATATCGAATGAATACCAAATTCACATGACTACTAATAGCAAGACTTCACCCATGTCCTCAGGAACAAATGTAACTACTCACAAAGCATATTCATGTTCATGATCAGAGGAGTATTAATATTCATTAAGGATCTGAACATATGATCTTCCACCAAGTAAACCAATTAGCATCAACTACAAGGAGTAATCAACACTACTAGCAACCCACAGGTACCAATTTGTGGTTTTGATACAAGATTGGATACAAGAGATGAACTATGGTTTTTAGAGGAGATGGTGCTGGTGAAGATGATGATGGAGATTGACCCCCTCCCTATGAGAGGATCGTTAATGATGACGATGGTGATGATTTCCCCCTCCCTGAGGGAAGTTTCCCCGGTAGAACAGCTCCGTCGGAGCCCTAGATTGGTTCCGCCAAGGTTCCGCCTCGTGGTGGCGGAGTTTCGTCCCGTAAGCTTGCTTATGATTTTTATTCAGGGTAAAAGCCTTCATATAGCAGAAGATGGGCACCGGAGGGCCACCAGAGGGCCCAGGAGACAGGGGCGCAGCCAGTAGGGAGGCGCCCCCCACCATCGTGGCCAGGGTGTGGGCCCCCTCTGGTACTTTCTTCGCTCAATAATTCTTATTAATTCCAAAAATGACTTCCGCGGAGTTTCTGGATTTTTGGAGCTGTGCAGAATAGGTTTCCAATATTTGCTCCTTTTCTAGCCAGAATTCCAGCTGCCGACATTCTCCCTCTTCATGGTAAACCTTGTAAAATAAGAGAGAATAGCCATAAGTATTGTGACATAATGTGTAATAACAGCCCATAATGCAATAAATATCGATATAAAAGCATGATGCAAAATGGACGTATCAGTGTTGTTGAAGATGTTGATGGAGATTTCCCTCCCAAAGATGGGAGAGTTGTTGGTGATAACGATGGCGGTGATTTCCCCCTCCGGGAAGGAATTTTCCTCGGTGGAATTGCTCCACCGGAGGGCAAAAGTTCTCCTGCCCAAGTTCCACCTCGAGATAACGGAGCTTTGTCCCAAAAGTCCCCCTCTCATTTTTATATGTCAAAATGACCTTTATAGCAGAAGATGGGCACCGGAGGTGGGCCGTGGAGGGCACAACCCACCAGGGCACGCCCAGGTGGGTTGTGCCCACCTGGTGGGCCTCCCCCGGTAGTTATTTGCTCCAGTATTTTTCATATATTGCAAAATAATTCTCCGTAAATTTTCAGCTCATTTGGAGATGTGTAGAATAGGTAACTCTTACATAGCTTTTTCTGGTCCAGAATTCCAACTACCGGTATTCTCCCTCTTTGTGCAAACCTTGAATATTATGATAGAAATTGCATTAGAATTACTCCAAAAAGCATTATTATGCATAAAAAATTATAAATAACAGTAGGAAAACATGATGCAAAATGGACGTATCAGCAATCAATTAACATGTTATGGTTCAAACAATGCATTCTCCGGAAACTTAACAACTTATGTTCTTAGTCAACAAACAATTTCAATGCATCTTATTTTCAACAAAGTCTAAGTAGGAGCTCCACATACTCAATTATCATACAGTCTTCTATGATTGCTAGTACTCTAAGCATATTTTTAGAACAAATAGCATCCATCAAACATAGAGAAAGATAGGGGCTTAATGTTTCGCCTCCCAACTCATTTATGATAGAGATAATTGTTTACAATAATAATTCATGATCAAATATATTTGAATGGATATATGTGCCTAGATCTTTGCCCACCACCTGATGCTTGCCAAGAATAATTACGTTGGAATAAGAAGTTGACTCAACAAAAATAAAATTGACAGAAAAGTAAAAGATATGCCCTTCGCAGAGGGAAGCATGGATTTTCCTATGTGCCAGAGCTCATAGCTTAAAACAGAGATGAATACATCTCGAGTGGTGTGATTTTCCTGTCAATGTCAGAACTAAGGATTTCAATATCTTTCATGCTAAAGACATTATTGGCGGTTCCCATGCGGAAATGAAAAGTTTAGTCCCCCTCAACCATACAAACACAAGCCATGGCTAGCCGAATTCACAGGTGCCCTCCAAACAATCAACTTTCCAGGGGAATTTTATTTTATTAGATCCTTTTTATTTTTTTTATTTAATGGATTGGGCATCCCAATTACCAGCCTCTATCATGCAAGGACATGTGAATAAACACTCGACATGAGAATAACCTACTTAGCATGGAAGATACTGACCGTCCTGTCGCTCCATGAGCGGTACAGGCACACAAAGCAGATGTTTATTTGAAAATTTTAGAGATGGCACATGCAAATTTACCTGGAATGGCAGTGTAATACTGTATATAGGTAGGTATGGTGGACACTTACGGAATAAACTTGGCTCAAGGATTTTGGATGCAGAAGCAACATTCCCTCTTAGTAAAGAAATTTTCGCTAGAAAATATTATAAACAAGCACCACATGTTGGAGGACCCATAAAAATATAATTTCCATGCAAATATACCCAACTATAGGATTGGAGAAGATAGGTCTAGAGGGGAGTGAATAGACACTTAACCAATCAAAGGTGCAGTTTTTAGTTTTCTTGAAACTTAGGCAGTTTTTGGCACTAGTTAAGTTGACTCCAACACTTCCTGCACATGCATATCTAGAGATAAAGAATCAGAAATATTAAGGAATGCAACTGCGTGGAAAGTAAAGGGTAGAGTTGGAAGATCAAACACAATGAGGACACGATGATTTTTGGCATGGTTCTGATAGGTTGTGCTATCATACGTCCACGCTGATGGAGACTTCAACCCACGGATGGTAACGGTTTGCACGAGTCCATAGAGGGCTCCACCCGTGAAGGGACCACAAAGAAACAACCTTGTCTATTCCATCATGTCTTGCGTCCATGAAGGACTAGCCTCACTTGGGTAGATCTTCACAAAGTAGGCGACCTCCTTGCCCGTACAAACTCCTTGGTTCAACTCCACATGATCTTTGAGGCTCCCAAATGACACTTAACCAATCTAAGAGACCCCACTCTCCAAAAGGTAATAGATATTGTGTTGGTGATGAACTCCTTGATCTTGTGCTTCAAATGATAGTTTCCTCAACACTCAATCTCTCTCACACAGATTTGGCTTGGGTAGGAGAAGGATTGGAGAGGAAATCATCTTGAAGAGGCTAGAAATCAAGGTTAAAATGGTAGGAATGGAATCTCTTGATCTCAACACATGAGTTGGTGGTTCTCTTTCAAAAAACTAGTGGTGGAAGTTGTGTTTCTTTCTGATAGCTCTTGATAACCCACAAGTATAGGGGATCGCAATCACTTTTGAGGGTAGAGTATTCAACCCAAATTTCTGTATTCGACACAAGGGGGGCCAAAGAATATTTGCAAGTATTAGAAGTTGAGTTGTCAATTCAAGCACACCTAGAGATTAAATATCTGTAGCACAGTGATCAATATCAAAGTAATATGATATTTTTGGTAGCAGTAGTAACAGTAACAGTGGTAATGCTAACAGCAGTAACAGTTTTGTAGCAGTTGGAACAATAGCAATAGCAATAGTAACTTAGCAAGAACAATATGTGGAAAACGCGTAGGCATTGGATCAGTGGATTCGTTGGATGATATTCATCATATAACAGTCATAACCTAGGGGATACAAAACTAACTCCAGTTCATAAATATAATGTAGGCATGTATTCTGTAAATAGTCATATATGCTTATGGAAAATAACTTGCATGACATCTTTTGTCCTACCCTCCCGTGGCAGCGGGGTCTGTAAGAAAACTAAGGGATATTAATGTTGGGAATCATTGCATGGAAAACAAAAAAAAATCTACACACATGAATGATCTATCCATGGAGATGCATAGCAACGAGGGGGAGAGTGTGTCTACGTACCCTCGTAGACCGTAAGCGGAAGCGTTTCACAACGGGGTTGATGTAGTCGAACTTCTTCGTGCTTCAACCGATCAAGTACTGAACGCACGACACCTCTGCATTCTGCACACGTTCAGCTCGGTGATGTCCCTCGCCTTCTTGAACTAGCAAGACATCAAGGTAGTAGATGAGTTCCGTCAGCACGACGGTGTGGTCACAGTGATGGTGAAGTGATCTCCGCAGGGCTTCGCCTAAGCACTATGAAAATATGACCGGGGTGTAAACGGTGGAGGGGGGCGCCGCACACGGCTTGGCAATTGTCTGGGTGTGCTTGGCGCCCCCCCCCTCCTCATTTATA
>NC_057804.1:181016133-181019254 GCF_018294505.1 Triticum aestivum
CTTGGCCGCACCCCCCTGCATTATTTTGTCGGAGGGGGAATGAAAGAGGGGGAGAGGGAAGGAAGGGGGAATCCTTTTCCACTCTTTCCTTTCCCTTGTGCTCTTTCCTTCTCCTCCTAGGTCGGCCCATATGGGGGGCGCACCAGCCCCTTGTGGCTGGTGTGTTTCCCTTCTTGGCCCATAAGGCCCATATCTTTTGCCCGGGGTGCTTGGAACCCCTTCCGGTGACCCGATAAGTACCCGATACCCCCCCCCCCGAAACACTTCCGATGTCTGAATACCCTTGTCCTATATATAAATATTACCTCTCGACCATTTCGAGACTCCTCATCATGTCCCGAGACTCCGGACAACATTCGGTCACCAAATCACATAACTCATATAATACTATATCATCATCGAATGTCAAGCGTGCGGACCCTACGGGTTCGACATGACCGAGACACCTTTCTGGTCGATAACCAATAGCGGAACCTGGATGCCCATATTGGCTCCTACATATTCTACGAAGATCTTTATCGGTCGAACCATTATGACAATGTACGTAATTCCCTTTGTCCATCGATATGTTACTTGCCCGAGATTCGATTGTCGGTATCTTCATACCTAGTTCAATCTCGTTATCGGGAAGTCTCTTTATTCATTCCATAATACATTACCTCATGACTAACTCCTTAGTCGTTTCCTTGCAACCTTATGATGTGTATTACCGAGAGGGCCCAGATATACCTCTCTGATACACGGAGTGACAAATCCTAATCTCGATCTATGCCAACTCAACAAACACCTTCGGAGATACCCGTAGAGAATCTTTATAATCACCTAGTTATGTTGTGATGTTTGGTAGCACACAAGGCATTCCTCCGGTATTTGGGAGTTGCATAATCTCATAGTCGAAGGAATATGTATTTGACATGAAGAAAGCAGTAGCAATAAAACTTGAACAATCATTATGCTAAGCTAACGGATGGGTCTTGTCCATCACATCATTCACCTAATTATGTGATCCCATTATCAAATGACAACTCATGTCTATGGTTACAAAACCTTAACCATCTTTGATCAACGAGCTAGTCTAGTAGAGGCTCACCAGGGACACGTTGTTTGTTTATGTATTCACACATGTATTAAGGTTTTCGACCAATACATTTCTAGCATGAATAATAAAACTTTTATCATAATAAGGAAATATAAAATAACAACTTTATTATTGCCTCTATGGCATATTTCTTCATTCTCCCACTTGCACTAGAGTCAATAATATAGATTACATTGTAATGAGTCTAACACCCATTGAGTCTTGGTGTTGATCATGTTTTGCTCGCGGAAGAGGCTTAGTCAACGGGTCTACCACATTCAGATCCGTATGTATCTTGAAAACTTCTATGTCTCCATCCTTGACTTGTTCATGAATGGAGTTGAAGCGTCTCTTGATGTGTTTGGTTCTCTTGTGAAACCTGGATTCCTTTGCCAAGGCAATTGCTCCAGTGTTGTCACAAGAGATTTTCATTGGCCTCGATGCACTAGGTATTACACCTAGATTGGATATGAACTTCATCCAGACTCATTTATTTGCTGCTTCTGAAGCAGCTGTATAACCCGCTTTACACATAGATCCCGCCACGACGCTCTACTTGGAACTGCACCAACTAACAGCTCCACCATTCAATATAAATACGTATCCGGATTGTGACTTAGAGTCATCCAGATTAGTGTCAAGTCTAGCATCGACGTAACCATTTACGAAGAGCTCTTTGTCACCTCCATAAACGAGAAACGTATCCTTGGTCCTTTTCAGGTACTTTAGGATGTTCTTGACCGCTGTCCAGTGTTCCACTCCTGGATTACTTTGGTACCTCCCTGCCAGACTTATGGCAAGGCACACATTAGGTCTGTTACACAGCATAGCATACATGATAGAACCTATGGCTGAGGCATAGGGAATAACTTTCATTTTCTCTCTATCTTCTGCAGTGGTCGAGTTGAATCTGACTCAACTTCACACCTTGTAACACAGGCAAGAACCCTTTCTTTGACTGATCCATTTTGAACTTCTTCAAAACTTTGTCAAGGTATGTGTTTTGTGAAAGTCCTCTTAAGCATCTTGATCTATCTCTATAGATCTTGATGCCCAATATATAAGCAGCTTCACCGAGGTCTCACTACAAAAAAAAGACACATCCGTGACATTTTGGGCCGAACAAAAAAAAAATTCGGTCATACATATGACACTTCTATGACGATAATTGTGACAAAACCCAGTATCATCATAGATGTGGTGGGCTCCTACTTCTATGACAAAAAATCATGACAGAAAATGGGCATTTCGTCCTGGGCGGGCCGGAGACGCAGCTGCATGACATTCTTCGGGCCGTCCATGACGGAAAAAACCATGGTAGAAGCGAGGGGGAGGAAAATTTCAGGGAGTTGCCGGTTACGGTGGGAGGTCGGGGGCTGAGCGATGCGCGTTTCTCTCGTACACGTGCGAGGCGTTGGCTCTAACTGCACCCGAGCGAGGCGTTGGGCTCTAACTGAACCCGAGTGATTGCACTGCAGGCTACGCGTTACTGAACTCGAGCGATCGATCGATGGCTGTTAACTGAACCCGATCGAGCGATTCCTTCTCTATTGCTGCTAACTGAAGCTGACCGATTGGATGAACAGTGAGCGTTGCCAGGGGGTTGGATGAACAGTGAGCAGTGGCGTTGCCTCTGCATGAACAGGACCCCGTGGTGTGGAGGGCTGGATGAACAGTAGATGGTGGAGGGGTGCCCATGGAGGGGTGGTTGAATAGGACCCCATGGTGTGGAGGGCTGGATGAACAGTAGACGGTGGAGGAGTGGTTGAACAGTAGCCGGTGGAGTAGCGCGCGGTGGAAGCTGGATGAACACGATCCCGTGGAGGCTGGAGGAGGTCGACGGTGGAGATGAACAGTATCCCGTGGAGTCCTGTTTTGCGGTACACCACACCCCTCCTGATGAACAGGACCCCTGTTTCGACCGTAGCGCTCCAACACAAGTCCGTTTCATCCCTTTTGCGGTACGCCACACCCCTCCCGATCAACAGGACCCCCGTTTCGACCGTAGCGCTCCAACACAAGTCTGTTTCGTCCGTTTTGCGG
>NC_057804.1:181019484-181029129 GCF_018294505.1 Triticum aestivum
GATCATAGCACTCCAACACAAGTCCGTTTCGTCTGTTTTGCGGTACGCCACACCCCTCCCGATCAACAGGACCCCCGTTTCGACTGCAGGAGGTCTATTTCCTCCGTTTTGCGGTACGCCACACCGCTCCCAATCAACAGGACCCCCGTTTTGACCGCAGGAGGTCTATTTCCTCCATTTTCCGGTACGCCACACCCCTCCCGATCAACAGGACCCTGTTCCGAATGTAGGAGGTCTGTTTCCTCCATTCTGCGGTACGCCAGGCCTCGTTTCCATCACCTGTTCCGTCCAAGCCCTCCCGATGAACACGACCACGCATTCTGTTCCGACCCAGCCGGTTGGCTCCTCATGAACACAACGACGACGCTGTTTCTCCGTTCCGACCCAGCCATGTACGTATGCGCGAGTAGACGTTCGAGACCCCGCCCGTATGTACACATACATGGCCGTATTTTCTTTCTTGCACCCCGGCCGCTGTACGTACGTGTACATGCTACGTGCATGCCTCTACTACGACAAGTACGTGCCTCTACTACGACATGTACGTGCCTCTACTACGACACGTGCGCGCCTCTACATCGACCAGTATATATGTACGTACACGTTCGCGATCAGAATGACAACACTATGTACGCTTCGACCAGGTGGGTCCCGACTGTCAGGCACTTCCTTGTATGTGAAGATGTAGCTAGTGGGTCCCAGCAGTCAGGAGGGGTGAATCGTTTTTTTTTGCCCGGACGCACTTCCTTGCGTGCGAAGATGTAGCTGGTGGGTCCCAGCAGTCAGGGGGAAACATTTTTTTTGTGAAATACTGGTGGCCCGTCCGGTGGGTCCCTGCTATTAGGTGGAGGAATAATTATTTTGCGAGTAATAAGGAGGCACTTCCTTGCAGCCGCCATGGACCCAGCTGTCAGCCTCTCCATGCACAGTACTCTTCTGATGGAAGTCGGTTGTTGACCACATTGACCACGCCGTGCTGAGAGCACCACGGCGATGGATGACGGTGAGGCCTAGGAAGGGGACGACGCGGAGCTGGGGAAGATGTAGGAGTAGATGCCCATGTGAAGAGGAGTACGAGGGTGAGGCTGCTGTCGCCGCAGAATAACAGGGGGTGTGGGTGAGTAGAGGGATGGCCTGGCCAGGGGTGGGAGTAGTAGAGGGCGGTGAGGCCTCCGCGGCATCACAGCCGGCCATGGGAGGCAGGAGCACGCGACACGACCGGCACTGCTTTGGGCGGCTGGAGCACGAAGACCAGAGGTTGAAGAAGCACTACGGCCGTTGGATGGACATCATACGGTCACTGGAGCTAGAGTCATTCATATTGACTAAGTTGACAAAGCCCTCCGTCCCCGTAAACTTAGTAGGCCCACAAGTCAGCCTCCCACCAAGGTGAGTCCCAGCTAGCAGGGGGAGTATTCATTTTTTTGTGCGTAATAAGGAGGCATTTCCGGTGGATCCGAGTTGACAGCGGGGGGAACATTTTTTCGCGAAATACAGAGACCCTTCTGGTGGGTCCCAGCTATCAGGTGGAGGAATCATTATTTTGCGCATAATAAGGAGGCATTTTCCTATGTGGGCCCCTACTGTCAGCCTCTTCCGATGGCTGTTGTTTGTTGACCATGTTGACCTCGCCGCGCCGAGAGCACAAACGTGGTGGATGAGAGCGAGGCCCAGGAAGAGAACCACCCGGAGCCAGCGAATCCACCGCAGTGGATGCCCACGCCGAGGGGAGAATGAGCGCTGACTGGTCGGCTACGAGGTGAGGCTGACGTCACCGGAAAATAACAGGATGTGTGGGTGGTTAGAGGGATGTCCTGGCGGCAGCACAGCCAACCACGGGAGGAGGAAGCAGGCAGTCCCGTCGGCGCTGGTTTGGGCGGCTAGAGCAGGAAGATCAGAGATTGAAGAAGCACGGCGGCCGTTGGATGGACATCCAACAGTCACTGTTGTGTGTTGACTAAGTTGACAAAGCCTTGCGTATGCATCAAAAAAATTAGGACAGCGTCATCGTCAACCTAGTAGGCCCAGAAGTCGGCCTCCGAATCTGTGGAAAACAGCATACAACCCATTAGCCACTATTTCAATAATTTACAACCCATTTGCCAATTCTTAAGGATATTTGAAGCCCGTATTCTTTTTATTAGCATTACAGACCATATATTCTGGGAACTGCTAAAAAATTCAACGAAATTTTGCATATTTCGGTGGGGTCCGAACTCTTTTAATCACAAAATTTTGAGTCACATTAAAAATAGTTTTCAAAAAATTATATCAAAATAAAATTCAAAAAACAATTATCCGCAAAAAAAATGAATGACATTTAGAATCTTAACTAGCAAGATGCCCATTCGTTGCACGGAACATGAAGATGCATTTGTATGAGTAGTTTATCTTGTGGGAGAAAAGATGATATTTTAATGTAATTGCCAGTTGGCTTTGGTTTTTATAGAAGTAGAGAGTAGAGAAATCCTGAAAAAAATGATATTTTAATGCAATTGCTGGTTGGCTTTGGTTTAAAAATTTACAGCCCATTTCTTACAACTTATAGCCCATTTTCTGGGGAAGCCCATTTCTTAGTACTTACATCCCTCCTTGTCTTGAAAGATTTGCAGCCCAGCAGGGCTGAGAAAAGCAAGTAGGCCTCGGTTTTGGTATTCTCCAAAAAAAAGAACTAGGCTAGCCAATTTCAGAAAGAAAAAATATATCAACTGGGCTTGTCATGTGCTTAATAAAAGCGTAAGCGTGGGCTAGACGGGCCACAGCCCCCGCACAGTGCGCAGTTGAGCTCCGTCTCTGAAACTGAAAAACAACTGGGCGAGCTACTGGGTCCCTGGTGTTATCCGCTCGTTGTGTAATTTTCTCGTTTATTGACTACAATGACAATGGCGTGGAACCTAGTTGTCAAACAATTAGGAGGAAGTATTTTTTGTGGCTTGTATTAACGAGGCACCTGCTTGCGAAATGCAATGACCCATGTGGGTCCCTACTGTCAGCCTCTCCATGTACAGCATCTCCTGATTCCTCTTGGTTGTTGACCATGTTGACAACACCAGACGGCGGCGAGCACAGCGAGCTAACCAAGGCAGAGAACGACGGCAAGGCCTCAGACGGGACCGAACAGCAGCCATGGAAGATGCGGCAGTGTAGTGGCAGGTGGAGGGGAGTACGCGGGCAACAACATGCAAGTCAAGCATACAAATGGTACAAAAAGCCGAAGGATTAATTGTTCATCAAATTTTTAGACAAAACCTAGATTGAACATGATAGTAACATCTAACCCAACCACTCTTTTTTGCAGTCACAAACAAAATGGGTCGGTCTGATCCATAAAATCAAGATCCTGTGCAATAAAAATTATTTCAGGATGTCTACAACTTATTGTAAATATAAGCCAAGCACGTTTAGAAGCCCATTTGTCCACCTGAAACTTCTTTTTTTGCTGTTCAACATGTTCGCCCGTGAGAAATCTCTTGCTGTAAAAATTAAGCCTCATGGACAATAGTAACCTCGCGTTCAACAGGAAGAATGTGACAAAGCTTCTGTTTGCCTGGTTGGATGCATATCATCCCATCGTTATTGTCCTCAAACGAATGTCATGAGAACTGAGAAAATCCTTGTGCTTATTACGCCAACGATTGGGTATATGTTTTTCTCCATGTGGTTCTCCCTAAGTAGACATGAAGATTGAAAACAGTTAAGGTCTGAAAAAAGAGTATGTCGAAAGAACGACAGCTGAACAGTTAATTCTAGTACAATATATACGGGCTTTCAATGTGCATGAAATCATCACCTCTATGTATAAATTCTCCAGAGATCGAAAGCATCGCAGCAAGCCAATAATTATGTCCAGATCAAGACTATACATTCTGATATATATGATCTTGACAGAATCTAGCAGCATTGATGGGCTATCAATGGACGAACTCTTCATTGAGCATATAACATAATATTAGTACCCAAAGTGTACTCCAAGATGATATAAAACTTATGCGCACAAATGAAAAAATGTAGCATATGATTACAAATGTGTAGATGATAATATACAGTACCTGAAAAAGTGAGGAGCCAAACACCAACTCCTTGTGATTATTAAACGGGTCACGAATTACACCCAAGGTCTCCAGTTTGGGCGCAGAGACGACAATTATTTCTGAAGGTGTATAACAATTATGAAGGAGCAACCTTTCAAGTGAAGGGGCATCTTTGATGATGAGCTGCTATCCTTTAAAACAAATTCCAATGCTTTTAAGGTGAGGCGACTTTATTTGGAGACAACTTATACCGATTTCTATTCCCAAAACAATCAGCAAGCGCTCTAGGGCAGGGCAACTGGAGTGGATGATGTTGTGCAGTGAGGCCTCCGACAGATAAACCACCACAAGCGAAAGTTTTTTTAGCAGTGGTAGTCTAAGAATTTGTAACAGATCGTCTGGTAGATGGCACCGGGCGAAGGTGGCGGTGTGGAGAGAGGAGGAAAACCGCGAGATGGACAACGGCGGTGTGGGCACGAATTCTTGGTATGTTCGTGGTATGAAAGTTTTGTGGTAATGGTAGAACTCAAACTGCTGGAGTTTTCTGAATTCAGGGGATGTCAGCCGAGCGTCCACCTTGCCGGGTATGGACAGCAGGTAGCTTGTCGGGATGCAGAGGCATTGAATGGGGCCCTGCTGGTGAGAAGAGACGATGGCTCTGATGAGATCAAATTCAGGAAGGACAAATATCTGACGACAGTCGAGATTGAGGGGCGCGGTGCGCCATAGAGGGCGCCACCGAGTTGAGAGAACTTGTGTGCGGCAGCAATCCTTGGTGGGGAGAAGCGAGATGATCTCCTCAAGGATGACGCCTGGGAGATTGCTGATGCGGTCCATCAGAGATTCTACTGGTTCCTCAGATCCGGTGGGGGGGCTCGCCGCTTCTCCCCACTCTACCGGGTGCGGGATCTACAACCGACATCGCTGCTGGCGGGAGCCTCATCTTCTTGGCGCTGGGGCCAGCCGACTCCATTTTCCTTGTGGGCGTCGTGCCGAGCTCACGGGTTTGAGCAGAGTAGCTAGAGACGAGCCTAGTGGCAGTGCGAGTGGGGAAGAAGGAGGGCTGGGGATTTTTGTAGGAGTGGAAGAAGAGGAGCAGGCGTTTTCTGTACGAGTGGGGAAGAAGGTGAGCGGAGTTTTCTTCACGAGTGAGTAAGATTGGGGAGCGGGGGGAATTGGGTGGGGAGACGGAAGCGGGAGAGCGAGCTGTTCGTGTTTATAAGGCCCGCTGCACTAACTACTCGCTTTTTTCCAAGAACCGCTCTCTTCTTTTGCATTGCTGCATTGGAGCTGGCGCATGGGCTTGGCTGACTGGCCATGCATGCAGGATGCATGTGCCCGCCGGCCACTACATGCGCCAGGTTTGTTACTAGGCCTATTTAATAGGGTGGTTATGGAGTAAAGTAAGGATATTTATTTTCTCTGTGTGCATCCACCAAATTAGAGGATGCGGTACTGGATGCAGACACTCACATTAAACTAACATTCAGAAGAACAAAAGTTCAGCATGTCTATGCATCTCAATGATTCCCCATACTATAACCAATACACAAAGTTGTGAGAAGGTGTGGAAATAAAGAAAATAGGTCGATGCTTCTCTGAGCAAAGGGCCGCCCTGCGCACACATTAATTTCCTGGGCATGCTTGTTTCTTCTCAATGTTGCGAGCACTTTGAGCTTGTTGGCAACTCCACAGCTAGCTAGATGCCTCATCTTGCAATTGATGCTGCCACATTTGCAGCAAACACATGAGACAATAGATATGACTCAACGTTGGTCCATATTGTGCAGTTCCCCTGATATCATATTCATTGTCCTGAATCTGAAAAGATAGGAAGACAGTAGATATACTTAAATGGTGTTGCAAAACAGTAGCACATATCAATAGCTCGGCATGACAAAACACGATCATCTGGACGAAGGGGATACTGACCTGCCTGAGGAAGCATACATATAATTTCATAAGTCCTTGGATGATTTCCACCTTTGGCTGCACTGCTTGTTTGCTCCTCCACACATGACAGGATCGTTCTGCACTGCATTCAGCAAGTCAACATACGAATAAGCTAATTTCATCTTGCGGTGGTCATTGTACCTAGTTACAAATGCAGGAATACCTATAGCACCATGAGGTTAGCTGACAGCAGGTAGATGCAGCCATATAAATTTTGTGCGGTGCTACCAAAATTAAGGTTTGTATCCCTTCCCGTTATGATAATTCTTCTTGAAGTTGGTAGAATGTGACGGCTTGTTCTTTACATCAAACTTGCCTTTCCCCAGAGATTTGTTCTTGTTGTTTTGGGGCTGGTTGGGCTGGAAGTTGTTCTCGTGTACCATGTGGGCAGTAGAAGCTCCCTCAGTGACCCAAGCACGTGTGTCTTTTGCTCTCGCCTTCTCCTCAAAATCAAGAGTGCTAATGAGATCCAAAACAGAAAACTCATGTCTCTTGTTTTCCAGAGAAGTAGCAAAATCGTTCCACGAAGGTGGAAGCTTGGCAATGATGGTCCCAGCAACAAATTTGTCTGGCAACACACACTTAAAGTACTCAAGTTCCTTAGAGAGTGACTATATCTCATGAGTCTGCTGAACAACAGAGCGCTCATCAGTCATCTTGTAGTCACAGAATTGCTCCATGACGTACAACTTGTTGCCAGCGCCCGAGGGCCCAAACGTGGCCTCGAGCGCGGCCCACATGTCTTTGCCACTGTCAAATGACATATATGAATCCACAATGGAATCGTCAAGAACACTCAGCAGGGCGGCTTTGAAGAGGGTATCCATGTTCTGAAAAGCTTCCTGTTGTGTAGGATTAAGATCGCCCTCAGGCTTACCCTTAGTGGCGTCATAGCAGTACATGATCTGAAACCAATATACTACTCTTGTGTGCCACCTTTTATATTGCACCGCCTTAAAAGTAGGCAGCTTCAAAAGTGCAGCAAAACCACTCGGAGTAAATTGCCTGTTATCAGGTTTTTGGATTGGATTGTTGAATATATGAGCAATTTAGTATGAGATTTAATCCGAATCAGCAGTAAATAGATCATGACGATAATTGCAAACATCAAAGTAATGATGCGGACTAAACCAGGAGGACAGAATCACATACTGTATAGCGGGAGCAGAACCGATGTGGTTGATGTTGTCACTCATGTCGTTGATGAAGAGGTTACTGAGGTCGGGGAAGAAGGCTGTCGTTGAGGAAGTCGTCACTGACAGCAGTCATAGGAGTGTGCTCCCCAAAAACCTGATCGCCCCTCTCCCGTACAGGATCACGAAAGGCGTGGTTTGGAGGACTGCTGTCCCTTCTCGTGGTGCACGTCGAAAGGAGGGCTGGAGAAGAATTGCGTGGCAGCGCTAAGATCTGGAACGGTGCGAAACCATATGATACAATGGCAGCTAGGGTAGAGCATGTCAGGTCGGTCGTGTGAGTATAATAGTAGGCCTTTTGCCCCCAAAGCCCACGTCCAAGTCAATAATAGCTCAAAAAAAGTCAATAATAGCCCCACCAAGGTTTTTCTAAGAAAACGTAGTAATTAAGGCGTCCGTTAGTCCCTTTAGTATAAATACAATATCATTAATAATGGCCCCACCTTTTGTCTCACAAAGTATGTTGGAGTACAACCGGCTACACGTTTACAATCCGCTTCTCTTCTCTCTCCTCTTCTCTCTCCTTCAACTAAGCACAAATACTATATTTAAATCCTTATAGCCTGCTTATGTCATCTAATTGTAGTAATATGTTACTCCCTCCTTTCCGGTTTATATGGCTTATCTCAAAATTTTAGTTTTTCCATTTTATAAGGCTCAATTTGGTTGTTCCCCATCACATGTTTAGGTTCCAAGGTGCATTAAATCATTGCATGCAAGTATTAAGAGAAAATTGACCAATGCATGTACTTTATGCATGCATGCATTGCAATTAATGCATTGATAAACATAATTTTTTGAGAAAAACAAGAGCATTAATTAGGTGCTTTTGTAAACTACAAAAAATATTCCACCACTCACCATCTACCTTGGTTGGTGAGATTTTTGAATTAAGCCCTATAAACCGGAAAGGAGGGAGTACAGTACAAGTTACTCCCCACTATGACCAGCCTTGGCCTCTCCCAGTGCTCCACCATGTATAGCTACTAAGCCTGCCACGTAGGCATAAAATATGATGTGGCACCAATAAACTAAGCACCTATGCATTGAAGACTTGAGTTACTAAGCCATTTAATGCACTTAGCACCTCATCTAAAGAGCATTAATAGCATAGCCAGCTGCTAGCTATAAGCCAGTGCCATGTCATCTACAACCCATCTTATAGTCAGCATGTACAATAGTAAATCAAAAGAGTGTACTACTACTTTTTTTCTGTGGCCCACCTTTCATTCTCACATAGTGCCTAGGAGCACGTCCTAGAGCTGGCTCTTCACGAAGAGCCCACTTACCTTCTCTCTCCTCTTCTCTTTCCTCCAACTAAGCAGAAATATACTATAGTTTATTCCTTATAGCCCGCTGACTCAACTCTATTGTACTTGCTCTAAGAACATCTAAGCACTTACTAGCACCCCCTTGACCGTGGACCTTGACGGTGTACGTCACCTTGTGTCTCATAATTTTCCTCGTCATCATCTAAGTCCTAGAAGATCTCACCCACATCATCATTAGCATGCAGCCGCCTTGATAGACAACATGCGCAGAAGGAGTAGAGGCGACTTGGGACGCACCACCACCACGTCGTGGGCACTCCGTATGTGCTCGTGTGTGTGCAGCGTGCGTGTTTATCCATCGGTGCTATCTCTAAGGCCGAGGTTGCGGCCGTCTTCGTTTGCGACTAGTAGTTGAGCAACGACGGCAAAGAGGTGCTGCAAGAGATGCGTATGCGCCGTTGCATGCGAGCTTCGCCGTAGCACGACGAACCGAACGTCGCCACGGATGGCGCACGCCTCCATGCAGCTGAGTGCGTGTGCATGCATGTGTTATTCACGTGCATTCTGCGGCCAAGCGTGTGTGCATGCACGTCTTGTGCACGTGCATTGTGTGCTCCATGCTGTGCGCGTATGTGCATGAGTTGGATCGGATGGAGTTAGTGCGTTGGCTTGTGTACATGCGTGGCTGCATGCGTCTTGTACATGCGTGGCTTATTGCGTGGTTATCAATAATTCAATATAAACTACTCCCTCCATTCCTAAATATAAGTCTTTCTAGCAATTTCAAATAGACTACAACATATGGATGTATGTAGACATATTTTAGAGTGTAGATTCACTCATTTTGTTTCATATGTAGTCCCTTATTGAAATATCTAAAAAGACTTATATTTGGGAACGGAGGGAGTATAAAACATCTTCAACTTAGCATCCTGATGTACCGTTTCTAGTGGTTAGAGAAAATTTCATGTTCTTTTAGTTGTTTATAGGTGGGCAGGCGGCAAAAAACAGGGGAAAACGCGCAAGGTTCCTTGCAGACGCTCCACCGCGAGGTTCCTTGCTCCTCCTCGGTCGTCGGGAATCTATGCTCTTGAACTCTTTTCTTTTACGTGAGCTTTGTTCATCCTTTTCCCAACACGCGAGACATCTACCATCAAGGTCCATGTGTCATGCAAGAAAATGGAGAAATCAGATAAC
>NC_057804.1:181029417-181069395 GCF_018294505.1 Triticum aestivum
GTAAGTGAGTCGTGCACTTCAATGGCACCTACGCAATATTTTTTTCTCCTCGATGGCACGTGAATAGTGCACGTACTCAACGATGGAGCACGGGATGGTAGCAATGACATGGTCAACCCTTTTTTGGAGAGAGTACGTACTACTAGTAAATAACTTTGATGTGTCCCGTCAACTCGCAGAACGACGAGAAGCTTGATTACGCCTTCTCCCTCGCCAACGCATGCGCGGTGGCTCGCAGCACGAGGAGAAACTTTTGCTTACAAGAGGTGGACGTGCAGCAGTTCATTTGGTGTCAGATTGCCAGAAGCACTACTGTAGAACCATCGACTTCCGGAAGAGGTGAAGAGCCAATCGCAAGGTCACCTACTAACCTTAGGCTAGGCGTAGTGGGAGTAACATAAGTAGGGGTACCTCCTTTTTTTTATTCTAGAAACAACCACACGGGAATATCAAGGTGATGGTTACGTAGAACAAATTTCCTGAAGTCCGTGCTTAGACCTCCTCTATCTCTCTTCTCAGCCAGCCAGCGGACGCGCGGAGCCCATTATCTGTTTGCTCACATGCGGCCCCACATGTCAGGGAAAATGCAAGAGGATCCACTGAACCTGCACATCTTTCACCCCGACGTGTTGGTGATGAAAAACAAATCCAATAAAGATCTTCGGTGGCCGCTTTTGGAGTTACGCAAGAGTAGTAAGATTATATTTACAGTTTAACCCAAGATGCACATCTCGTGGCTTCAACTACCACTCTATTTTCTTTCATGACATGACCTGGATGCTAGATGTCCCATGTGTCGGCAAAAGGAGGAAGAACCCGACCAAATCTTCAGTTGTGCTCTCGGATTAGACTAGTTGTGCTAACTTAAAAAATTTATTGTGTACTCCCTCTGTTCCAAAATACTTGACTTCCATTTGTCCAAAAATGGATGTACCTATATATTAAAACATGTCTAGATACATATATATTTTGACAAATAGAAGGCATGTATTGTGCAACGGAGGGAGTAGAATGGATGCAAGTTTTTGTATTGGGAAGAAGAGTACATCCATATATTGATAGAGCGTTGGAGTTGGCCTTACAAGTGGGACCGCAGTTGAGGAAACCGACTACCGGCAAACACCCACCTCGCCCGCCACGCGATGGCTGAGTTAGAGAAATGATGAGGTTGAAGAGATTGCTCTAGCACGGACTCCAGGAAATATGGTGTCAGATGGAAGTCGTGCTGGTGGTGTGTGCCGTACTCCTAGACGTGAATGCTTGTTCTGGCCCATGCCACCCTACTACTCCTACTACTTACTATATAGTACTAGTATCGAGGATTCGAGGTGCTGGTTACGTACAATATGGCTACAGTAAAAACACCCGCACGACGCGCGAAGCATGTGAAGCTAGTACAAATAGTGTACTACTATTGTTGATTGGCCTCATCCGGTAACCTGTTGCAATGCACATACAATTATGTATTCGGAAAATATATTTTTGCCTCGTCGCACCACTCACTCACAGAAGCAACTCGAAAGCCATTCATAAATTTAGTAAGTTTATCACAGACGTATCATTTTATTACATATAACAGGTCATCAACCCACATCGACAACGAGGATACATTATAAATACTAAAGTTTTCACCACACAACAAATAACAAGCAATGAAATGAACTTCAACTCAACCATTCCTCGATGTTGGAAATGCTTGCTTTGAACCACAAGTGATTCTCTGGGACGGGCCATCTATTGTCGATCTCGAGACCAATGCAGGACTGATCATCCAGGATGAAGCGGCCTACTATATCAGTACCAGGGTAGGGAACCACGCTAATGTCTGAGGTATAGACATAGATGCTTCTCATAAATGGTGCTAGTAACGTTGTGTCAACAGCAGTTGGATCGCCTTTCACCATCATCGGATAGTAGTTTTCTCCAAGACTACCAATTATGTACCAGGGAGAAGGTGTTGGTGCTAGCACACTAGTATCCATCCCGAATACCATGCAACGGGTGTTGGAATAGGTCCGGAGAGTGCGACCATGGGAGACTACACCTTCTTCCTTAGCAGTAACATCATTAGTGGGTTGTATACACACGAGAAGAGGTGATCCATCGACATTAGTTACCAGACGCCAAAGAGTATATGGGCGCTGCTCGTCCTCATGCTCGTGATCATCACCATTGTCATCTCCCCCTTGGTTATAAAAAATTTCAAGTATAGGTGGCGGAATGTTCACAGGACCTTGGAAACACAAGAAGAAGGTTAATTAGTAAAGGGAAACTTTCTAACCCGCATGCATGTGGATGAAACAATTATAATTACAGTGGAAGACAAACGTACCGAAATCATAACGATTCCATGCAAAAACAGTGCCACGAGTGGTGGCAGCAAACACAAGGCCCTCGTATTGAATTGCATCACAGTACTCATCCGTGTACAGAAACTGATTTTTGAGCAATATCCATTGAGTCAAACCACCAAGGACGGCAACAAGCTTGTCGAAGATAGCAACAACTTCATAGTTGTTGTAATTCCAAGAGCGGTTGGGAACTCGACAAATTGCTATCTTTCGTAGAAGACGGTCACCATGATTGTATTTGAATGTGCGTACAATACCGGTGTGCTCAACCTCTGGGCAGTCTGCTGAGATTTTTGGAAGTGGAACCCGGTCACGAGTGTACACATTCACAAGTTCCCACTCGCAGTTGGACCCAATGTAAACAACCCAATCTCCATTTGCGCCTACCCAAGCCTTGCCCTCAAGTGATGGCATCTTAACATCATACGTATCATTATCAAGCAGCATCAACTTGCACAAGGCGAGGCCTCCGTCGTGACGGCGCCAGTCATCAGGGTCACGGCGAAGAAGATAGGGGAGATCAAACCGCTCCTTGAATCTTGGGTTCCTTGTAATGATGTTATTTGTTGAGTCGAGAATGGGCTTGAACGAACCTGCCATGCTAGCCGAGGTGATGACGTCGCACCGATCAATGAGTTCCTCCACCACGTCATCTTTCAGATCGGGGCAAGAATAACGGGGTCGTTTCCGTCCTGTTCCCTCCATGGAGAAGACGATCGAACAATGGCAGAAGAAAGGGTGAAGGGCTGAAGGAAAATGGAGGAGGGAGAGGAAGAGTGTGCGACAGCAGTTCCAAATCGAGAGGGAAAGGCGAAGAGTCGGTGGACGGTTGCCAGTTTGCCACGGTTCACGAAGGGGCGCCCGGCCTACACGTCAGTTCGGAAATACTCCTACTACTCTTCGTCGTTTCGCTGATATGTTGGAATGGGACCACATGTCAATGAAACATGGTGTGTAATTTCTCGTGCAAAATGCGATCTGGCCGCGTTGGCCCGAGGTGCCGCATTAGTTTTTTTTTGAAAGTTTGCTGCATTAGTTATGGACCTTTATTTTATTTTTAACATGCAATCTGAATGGATAGCTCCTGTGGTCATCACACATGAGCGGATATAGTGATGGTTGATTCGCCCGAGCAACTTATTACTGTGGGAATATGGGAGTACCAGCGGATTCAAGGAATAGAGAAATGATGGTTGCTTCGTCTAAGAAACTTACTGTGGTGAAGGTGGGGCTTTGTGATTTGACTGCTCACTAGTCATTACTACTGCGGTGCAATGACCGGGGTGAATCTTTCCCTGAAGTTGTGTTGTGCACTCAATATTGCTGCATGGCAGGTGGAGTCGGATGAAGGATGTCCAACATGTCGGCGAAACAAAGTTGAATTGTTTCTGGCATTGCTATCAATCCTTCAGGATTTGTTTATATGTACGCATAATTTTGATGAAATTGTACTATGATGCTATGAAGGTTTCAACTTTGGTTCCTGCAGGAAAAAGAAAGGTTTCAACTTAGGATTCATGTGTCTTGCCTCGAGATTATCTCGTTACAACATTCCATCAAATACAAACGAAACCACCATGGCTAATGCATCTTAATGGTTCACAGATCAGCGCCAATATTCACATCACAACTGAAGACAAAGTTGTGAGAAGGTGTACAAATAAAGAAAAAATATATAATTGATCGATGTTGTTCGTAGGCATGGCTCCATTTCCTTGGCACAGTGTTCATTGCTTGGCATCTAGTATCACCCAGCTCTGTAGCCAAAAAAGAGGTGTAAGAAGGACACCACAATCCGATCATTTTGTGCAGCTCCACTAAAATCGGGCGGACCATCCCTGTTTGCAAAGATATCCAGTCAGTGTGATTACAATAATAGTGGAACTAGATGATGAAACATAACACAAATAAATAGAAGCCGATCACCTCTACAATCTCTCTTTAGGACTAACTTCTTGTTGGAGAAGATTAGGCACGGAGTTGGATGAGGAGGATAGCAAAACCAATCTCCCTTTCCGCAGTCCCACAGAAATGTAAAAACGTTGCCCGTGTGACATTTTGGCAGAACTGCACAAAACACTCTTCAGAAAAGTGATTTGTGCAGTTCACCAAAAGGTCGCAATAGCAACAAGGTGAAAATGGATAGCCCTGTTTGCAAAAGGAGGTCGAAAGGAAACAATTACTGCCCAATAACACGAGTTGAAGACACATACGCCGACAAAAAAGAAGCATGTTCCATGTAAGAAGGGAAAGATAGCACATGGTGGTTTATCAAAAATGGTTTGAGGACGAGATTGCAAGATGGAAAGTACGCCGGACGAGATACGATTTCAGCAAACAACTAAATAAGATCCACATGCAGCAACGTGGGAAGATGGGTAGTGGAGCAAGGCCGGAGGAAACTGTACCTGAGGGTTGTTGGGATGTTACTAGGAGGGCGCCGGCGGCCGGGATCTGCCCATACTGCGGGAGCGAGCAAGTGGCAAAGTCCCTACCGCGCCAGAGCTTGGTCATAGAGAACGGCGGGTACCGCAGATCGGGACGAGCTGCCTCAACGCCGTCGAATGGAGAGACGATGCACATCCTCCCTTTCCACCGGCGGACGGGATGCGGCCGGATCACTGACCAACGCTGAGAGAGAGAGGCCACGGCGGCCTTGTGTGAGATGGTGTGACGAGAGACAAACCCATTTTTCCATTTTCCCCACGGAAATCGTTTTATATTCTAGGCGTGGTACCCAACCCTCCTTCGAGTAAACAACCGCTACACGCGTCAAATTATCACGTGGGCTGCCTTTTCGTATAGAAACGAACTCCACCATGTACCCGTGCAGGTGTGGTCGGGAAGGAGACGTGATTATGTGCGTCCTGCGTGCACTTCTTCTTTAGGTGCAGGTACGTACGTGGGTGGGTGTGAGAGAGATGGTTTGTGCGAAACAGAGGCAATGTGTTGATGATATCTCAATCAGAAAAACGTAACATATGCAATGTGTGTGAAATGGAGTCATGGACGTGACATATCGATAAAATTGAAAATAGGGATGAAGTGTGTGGCTGCTCGATCGATAAAGAGTGCCATCGAATTTTTGTTTGCTCATGTCAAAGATACAGGGCGCCTGGCCTACTGGAATTTGAGAGGGCATATGTGTAGTTCTTCTCCATGGCATGGATACCTACCTACAACGTTCGACTATTGGTGTGTGGGGGGCGGGGTAGAGACCGGTCGACTAGTATATGTGTGGGGAAGGAGAGAGACCTAGCTATGTATTGAGGGAGATCGATCGACATCCATGGATATGTGTAGCAGAGGAATAAGGTTGGGAAAAACACAAAGGTAGAGCGTCGGAGGGTTGGTGGTGGAGTGGCGTCTCACAAATGGTGGGATAGGCCTGCTAGACAAACGGAGGGTATGAGTGCAATATCAATAAGAGAGGGTGGGGGATGTCTGTCTCTCTATGCACGTGCGTGTGAGAGACGTGTCGGGAGGTATTCAAGGATGATGAGGGGAGAAGATATGGTTGTGGTATGCATGCGTAACTACATAGGGAGATCAACTGTCGTGTGTCCGAGAAAAGGAGAGACATAACTAGCGAGGTAGTGTATCGGTGCTTGGTGAAAACGAATTATAGTCGACCTGGCTATATGTAGGGAGATCAGTTCATATACACGCCTGCATGTGTTAGAAGCAAATAAGGTCCGGAGAGGCAGACAGGGGGAGAGGGTGTGGCTAGGAGGTGGTGCGAGAGGCCTACCATGTCGAGGGGGGAGGAGTGTGTGAGCATGTGATTAATGAAAAGAGGGGCGGGAGTGTGCACCTGCGTGGAATCGTATTGGACATATGGGGGCATGGATGGTGAGAAGAGAAGAGGGGAAGTATATATGTGTTTGTTGTACGCACACTTGGCTAGAGAGGTATATCGACCGGTGTGTGCCAGAAAGAAGGAGCCGGGGGCCTACACACACTGCTGGTGGACGACCTAAAGAGAAATAATGAACGTGCATGATGGAGGGGACGCTAAGGGTGTGTGAGGGGGAGGGCGTGTGCATGCACGATAGAAAGTTAGTGCTAGCTAGCTACAAATAGAAGAGGATCGTGAAGGTGTAAAAGACGAATAAAGATCATAATTCATTATAAAGAAGTGGATACGGATACTTGAAGAAGATATCATAATGTAGAACATTGATTATAATTTGGGCTAATGTGTGGCTTTTGCAACTCAGGTCTAAATACTTGTCATAATGTAGGGGGCGGGGCACTATACTTTGTGTGATAAACACGGTGTACGTATGGAACATGGTTTAGATTATGAATATATAGTTAGTACATCAAATGTACTATTATTTGGAATCAACATCAAGTGTATTCAAAAAATAGAATTCAAGTTCATTTAGTACACATAGTTCATATCTATCTCTGTAGTAATCATGTAGTGTGTTATTAAGGTAATACACGAATGATGGTTGAAGTTGGCAACAATCATGATTGTAGATTCTTATTGAAATAGAGAAACAAATTCAAATTTAGTTCGAATTGCAGCGGTAGTATAGACATTTGGAATGCACTAAAATGTTGGTATGAGTAGGTTACATGCATTATACAGCAAGCGAAAAAATTTAATCGGGCATAACATGGATTCATACTCCCTCCTTCCATCTATATAGGGCGTAATGAGATTTTTAAGACCGCCTTTGACTATTGACAAGATTAATAGTACATGACATGCACAATGTGAAAATTATATCATTGAAAGAACCTTTCACAGACGAATTTAACGGTGTGCTTTGTGTAAGTTGCATGTCATATATCATTGCTCTAATATTTGGTCAAAGTTAACATCGAAAAACGCATTAGGCCCTATATAGATGGAAGGAGGGAGTAGCTTTGAATAGCATTTGTATAGTAAAACGGGGCAAGACTCTCTCTTTGTGTGGTGTGAATAGTTTTATTTTTTTCGTTTTCTTGTTGGTTGAGGGAAGTGTGAATTGATTTGGTACGTACAAGTACAATATTACTACACGTTAGGCTTGTCCCTAAAATTCAACCCGCGTCTTGTTATATCCCAAAAATTTAGATATCGTGCTCCCAAAACTGGCGCCTTCACAACCCGCGCCTTGCTATCCCTCAATTACAATGCGCGCGAAAACTCCCTCCAACTGCCAAATCCCGACACGTGAAATACCCCTTCTAACCCTGAGCCGAAAGGGCTTCTAGCTCAAATCGGTGGGGGGTACTTTGGTAACACACCCTACATTTTGGACAAGCGTGTCCCTAAGTCATGCTTCACCCCCTCCCATTGCCCCCTTTTCGCCATTTGAAATCCCAGGCCGCCATAACCTCTCCGCTCTAGCCGCGAAACCCCACCCTCCTCCGTCCCCCACATCACCGCTGCCCAGCCGGAGCCTCTTCCCCGATGACGTCGTCCACCGCAACAGCTCGACGTCCCTCGTCCACCTCCCCGGATGAGGATCCGTCGTCCATCTCGCCGTCCCGCCGGTTCAGCCGCCCCGTCCTCCACCTCCAAGGAGCTGCTCCGATGATCGCCTCGTCTATCGCGGCTGCTCCATCCCCACAGCACCGCCTTAACCTGCTCCACCGGAACCGCAGCATCCTCACCGACTCCTCGGACGAAACCGAGGCCTACTCGGCGCCACCAAAGAGGTTGTACACTCATCACATCACACCTTCTCCTTAACTCGACCTCCCGGCGCCGACGGTGGTCCATCCTGCACCCCCATGGAGCGGCTACCTTGAAGCCGGATCCGCGGGTGACATCTCCACAGCAGCTCTCCCCTAGTGTGAGGCCCCTTCGGCGGCGGCGGCCATACCAGCCGGATCTGCTGCTGCTGCTCCGGCTCTCGCTCGCTTGCTCGCGTTGCTGCTGCTGCTCCAGCTCTCGCTCAATCGCTCGCTCGCCCAGCAGCTGCTGCTCTCCCCCTCGCTCGTGCTGCTGCTCTGCTCCGATTAAGCCACACTCCAGTCGACTGAATCGACTTTTGGGTCAGTCAATTTTCAGGGGTTGGGGGGACTCACCGGAGTTAAGGAAGAACCACCCGCAGTGGGGACGGGGGCTCGCCGGAGAGGTGCCCCACTATCTATCTTAGGGTTCAGGGTGGGGGCGGGGGGCCTAGAGGGCTGGCCGGGGCGGCGGTGGCGAGTTGTTTTGGGCCGGCAAGGAGGCGCTGGGGCCGGCGGTTCGACCGGTGGTGGCTGGCGGCTCAGGGGGGTGCAGGTTGAAGATGAACTACAGGCCCTCCCTAAACTACATGTCAAGTGCCTCTCTGCTACCATTGCGTTCAGTTTCGATAGTAGCATTCAGATTCCACAGTAAAGTTCAGTTTCGACAGTTAAGTTCAGAGTCATAGTTTTTACCTCATCTGTTGTAGTCGGGTGGTTTTTGGTGATGTTAATTTTACATCATCTATTGGAGATGATATTAGAATCCCACTTCAGATTGACGATGTCTGTCTTGTGCTGCTTCAGCCTTGACGTCTTACGGCTCACCGGAGCTGCTCCAACGACAGAACGATCCATCACAACAGAGCAGTATCCTGGACGCCGTCTACAGATTCCTCAGATCTTCCTCCACACCTCCGACAGCCACCTCTGCCTCAAATGCTTCAGTGACCAACACAATGATGTTGAGGTCGACACGGCTACGGCAAAGAGGTTGTACACTTGTTGCATCACTTATTACTATACATTCACGTCGATCCATTAGGGCTATTTTGGTTCAACGGAAAAATATAGCAATAGGGAATTTTCCAATGGCACTCTACTATTCAATTATCCATGCATTTTGTTGAAAGGAATGAAGCAAAACATCCACCTGGACCTACTTTTCAAAATCATATGCATGAAAACAAGACCAAGTGCATTAGTGCCAGAATAACATTCTAACTGTACACGCTCTCATATGGTTTCACTTTATTTTGGCCATGTTTCTTTGCATTCCTCTGCTCTTCCAATTCCTGTAAACCAAACACCCAAGTTGACAGAAATCCCGTGTTTACAAATGATCTGTTTACCATGTGCATTTTCCTATCCTATTCCAGTGTTTTTCCTATCCCTGCGTTTTAAGAATCATGCAAGCCAAATGAGCCCTTACAGAATTACTTCAGTTACAGGTACGTGTCGAAGGGAACTTTGTGTGGTTTGTCCTGCTCCTGCCGCGACGTCGTCCACCTCACCTGAGCTGCTCCATCGACAGAAGCATCCACCAAACCAGACATCACGACTCCTGACTATCTTTCGCCACCTCAGATCTCCTTCCCTGCCGCCGGCACCCACCGCAACGTCATCACCATCATCGACTCAGCAGATGAACCTGAGGAGTACACGGGTCCACAAGAGAGGTCGCACTCTTTTGTTTCTGCTTATGTTATGCATTGCTTAAACTTACCTGCTACTTTATCGTCCTGTTCAGCTCTTTGACTCCCAAGTCAGGTCCAAATTAATGTTAAAACTTGTGTTCTAAATTAGTTGTGGGGCACATATCAAGGCAGAAATGAATAGTATGTCTGTCTAATATCTGGTTCACCTAGGGTATGCCTATGTTGTTCATCTTGGGTGGGAAACAAATAGTAAAGCAATCATCATCTGTCTTTTTATTAATTTAAAGCAATCATCAGCCTACTATCATTATTTTTGGATCCATCCACTAGTTGTTACCATCACTCTAAATTTTTGCATGCTCTCCTTACATAATATCATCATATTTTTTCGTATGCATGTCAGATATTGTACACAGTCATGCTGAACATGTAGAGAAAAAGAGAAGAGTTTTGTGCGGCAATACAATGTCATGCAGACATCGCTCAATGGTGGGTTCAATGGCAAACCCTCCCCACCCCTCTCCAGATTGTAATCCAGAGGAAGATATCTGTCTTGAGGTGGATTCAGACGCCGCTGACCACTCCTATTTACCCCCCAAGGTGTTTGCTCTACCTTGGCATGATGATGTTAGTCATATCATGCATATGTTGCCTTGCAGTGCCTACTTTTGACATCATATATGTCATCAGCTTAGTTTAGACATGTTCTGTAATGCCACCTGTTTAGTTTCTATATCATATATGGGAATTATGCAGTCTCATGTATTTTAGCCAGCTATAATATATGTGAAATGTGCAATGCCATCCTGTTTAACGAGGCATCATATATTTGAATGATATCTTGCCCATCCTTTTCTTCATTACATTGTCGACAATGTTTGTACATTAAACTACTCTTCCTGTGAATCAGCCATTTGGGTGGGAGATGGAAAAATCTGGAGTGAAAACATGGCCTTCAGAGCAGACAGTGCTGCCTGTCAAAGCAGGTCTATTGTTGGGTCCCGATAGCTCCTCAGAGATGGATTCGGAGACAGATGACCAGTCCTATTCCCCCACTGAGGTGTATGCTCTAACTTGGCATGGTTATACTGCTCATATCATGCATATGGTGTCTTGCATTGCATAGTTTAGACATCATATACACAATATTCAACACCATGTTCTTAGTTCAGACATCATATCAAATGCCCTCTGTTTAGCATATAAATCACATATGTGAATTAAATGATGCGATCCTGATTACTTAGATAACATGTAGGTGAATTATGGCATGCGATCCTGTTTAGTTATTCATCATATCTTTGAATTATGTTATGCTATGCTATCCAGTTTAGATAGACATCATATATGTGAAATTATGTCATGCTATCCGTTTTAGTTAAACAATATACATGTCAACTATTTCATGCCCTCTTTTTTCCACACTATCTATTGCATCTGTCTCTCATACACTGTCTGTACATTCAACTATGTTTCCTGTTTATCAGCCATTTGAATTGGAGTGGGTGATGCCAGTATCTAGCGGAATAAAAACATGGTCTTCAAATAAAACAGTGCTACCTCTTGGTGGAGATAGCACCCCGGTTGTACATGCACATGAACCAGCCCTACCACACATAACCCAAACTCTCACAGATTGTACCCCTACTGTGATGGACAGAGAACCAGCTTCACCCAATCTAACCCACACCCCAGCCGATAGTAACCCAGTTCCTGTTGACACAGCACCATCTCCACCACAAAGCTCCCAAACAAGAGCAGTTAGTAAGGCAGCCCCAGTGCCCAAAGGGCCAGTAATATCACGGCGAACCCCAACTCCACCAGTTAGTACGCCTATTCCTATGGAGGAAGCACAACCAGCTAGTCGTAGTTTAGCATCTATCGCATTTGATGTTGTTAAATCGTATGTGCGTATCTTCCCATCTTGGACATATTATACTGAAGATGAAGGAAAATGCCAGTTGCATGTGTTTGTCCAGGAGTTATGTGTAAGTAATGTTATTCATGGAAATTACTTTGCTTCGTCCCATACATCCTACCTCCATGATGGTTATAATACAGCAATTTTTCCCATTTTTCTCTATAGAGAAGGACCGATTTGGAAACTCAGGATGAGGTAACCGGTGCTAATACCTATGCTATCTTCAAGAATGCTTGGTGGCAGTATCGTAATTACCTGAAGAAAACGTACTTCACCAGCAAAGAAACTCATCAAATTCCCTTACGTTCTCCTGAGACACATTTACTGGATGATGGCTGGGAACGCCTTGTTCTGTACTGGTCCAGAACCAAGAATGTGGTAAGGTCTATGAGCTCATTTTCTATTTTTAAGTATTATATTCTTGCGTCTTACTGTACTCTGTTCATGTAGAACAAGTGCCTAAACCTGAAGAATAGTTGTTCTAATTTAAGATTCCATTGCTATCATAGTTCAAAAAAGCGCTAGGCGTTAATTGTGCATTTTGCCACCGCCTGGCACTTTACTAACCAAAGCGCATGCTTATGTGCAGTTATGCACAGATTAAGCGTAGTTATGCGCAATGCGTTTTGCCAATGCCTAGAGCCTAGGCACGCTTAAGCGCTCGCTTAGGCGCGCCTTTTTTAACTATGATTGTTTTGCTCTTGTATCACTGTATTTACTAATACAAACTTATTTTTAAATTGAAGGATCAAATCGAAACTCCAATGGCATAGCAGGTATGTTCACGCATGTTTCTTTAACAGGTTTGCTCTTATCAATAGCTCTTTTGATTTCAATTTCAATTGTGTATACAGTTAACTTTCATATCATGCACATTACTAGCATCACAACAGATCCAATAGTGTTGTTGTACATGTAGACCCGTGGTACCCATCTGAAATCTTATTGTGCCGTGTAGTTTCCCATGCTTTGTATTCTTTCACTGCTGCTTTGTCTTGACCTGATATGATTTGAACCGTGTCTCTATTTTGATTTGGCAAGACAATGCAGTGACCATAGGACATAGATATATGTTTGTTTGATGCTTTTATTATGTACTAGTACTTGGCAATAGAAGACTTGGTAGTTTAATCTTGTCCACCTTACTAATGAACTGGTTCACCAAAATGAGTTTCATATACTAGTACATGCTAAACTTGTTATGTGTCTGCTTGTTTCTTCTTTTAGAATGCTGACAGAATATTGGGGAAGAGTGCCTTATTAAGCAATGGTAAAGGAAGTAATGCAGATAAGGTTCAGGATAGTGAAACATCCTTCTTGGTCTCCAACAAAGCTGATAAAACAGCTAAGGAAGACTATCTTGAAGACAGTGAGACAACCCCAAAGTCCTGTCTTGGTTTAGTGTTCGAGTTACTGGCCACTGCCGCTTGCACAAGCTATTCAAACTCACTGTCTGAATCAGTTCAGTTTCTTGAGTCTCAACTACAAGCTGAAAGACATCGATCAGCTGTGCTGTGATAAGAAGTGGAAGGACTGCGGAAGTCCCTAGAGCATTCAGATGCATACTTTCTGGTGCAACAGCAAGCATTGGAGGATTTTAGCGCCAAATAGGACAAAGCTAATCAGCTAGCTAAGCTTATTGCCAGCATGGTGGATACCCAGGATAACGTTTCTTGAGCTCTTCTGAAGTTGTTTCAGTTATGCTCTTGTTTTGCTGTCGCGTTTATTTGCACTGGTGGCCAATTTTGACGGCCAGTGTATGTAATATGCTGCTTTGTTCCCTATCTTTGCACTGGTGGCAAACTTTGATGCCCAGTGGATGTAATATGTGTAATAGCGGTAATAGGCTAGCATTCATTGCTTGCTTTTTACTTCCTTATTATCTTGTTTAGTTGTTTGCTTGTAGTCACTGCAATTCTTTTTCTGTGTTTTTCTAGTGGCCACAATAGCCTATTTTTGGTAACTAGGACAAAATAATCATGGCAGCACACGGACTGTTGTAACCATGGGCCTCCTGCAGGCCGTATGATCCATGGGCCTTCTTTCGGCCGTAGGATCCATTAGCGTTCTATACGGGCCATAGGATCCATTGGCCTTCTATACGGGCCTTAGGGTCCATGGGCCTTCTACGGGCCGTAGGGTCCATGGGCCTTCTATGAGTCGTACGACCCATGGGCCTTCTACGGGCCGTAGATCCATGGGCCTCATACGGGTCATAGATCCATGGGCCTTCTATAGGGCATATCATCATTTCGCCAATCATGGGTCGTACAATTCGTGGACCATAACGGGCTATTAATAGACCTTATTTGATAACTCTATGAAAACAGCCCAACGGGTTTTTTTTGACATGAAAACGACCCAACGTATTAACGGTCCGCAAACAGGCCGACTGTAACGACGGGCTTAAATTTGGCCCACAAGCAGAAAACGACAGTAATGGGCCGTATGTAACTGAATGCTGCAAATGAGCCCAAGAATCAATGAGACCTGAGAAGGCCGAAAGATAACTTAGGATGGAAACGACCCAATAGAATAACGGGTCGTTAATGGGTATAAAGTGATACACTGTTCATTACAGCCCAGTTTCACCACAGGCCGTTAATGGGCCCAGAGTTACAAAGGGCCTCATATGGACTGAAAGAAGTCATGGGCCACACATGGGCCGGAAGTTAAAACAGGCTGGAATCATATTGGACGGCCCAAATGACGCTACTAGGCCTAATTCGAATAGGACGTAACGGGCCCTGGGTTAGCGGGCTGTAAATGGGCTATATGCGAACAGGCCGTTAACAGGCTTTCCGTGGGCCGGCCCGCCACCTTTTGACCAAGTCAAACGGGCCAGCCTTTTCACAGGAATGGGCCTCTGTTGGGCCGTGCCATGTGTCGCCGCATCATAGGCGCCTTCGGTCCAATGAGCGGATGACATCTGTCCCAACGGTGAGCCGACACGTGTTTCCTCCAGCCAATGATGATTTTACATGTGGAAAATCACCATTGGTCGGGGCTGTTAACGGGTTATCGGATCCAAAACCCGACCTGATAGCTTAACGGCGTTCCGTTACGGTGGATGCCACGTGTCGGTCATCCTTGATGAAAGCACTTCTATGACGCGCGATTTCGTCATGGAAGTGGACACTTTCGTGATGATAATTTTGGTAATGTCATGGAACACTTCTACGACAGCACAGGTATGACTATCTTGATTCTGTCATAAAATCGTCATGGATGTACATGCATGACAAAAAATGCGACCTACTATGACAAACACGTATCATCACGGAAGTGTATTTTTTCGTAGTGTCTTTCATTGAAAAACTCTTATTCAAGTATCCTTTTATGCTATCCAGAAATTCTATATCATTTCCATTCAATAATATGTCATCTACATATAATATCAGAAATGCTATAGAGCCCCCACTCACTTTCTTGTAAATACAGGCTTCACCAAAAGTCTGTATAAAACCATATGCTTTGATCACCTCATCAAAGCGTCTATTCCAACTCCGAGATGCTTGCACTGGTCCATAGATGGATCGCTGGAGCTTGCACACTTTGTTAGCAACTTTAGGATCGACAAAACCTTCTGGTTGCATCATATACAACTCTTATTTAAGAAATCCATTGAGGAATGCAGTTTTGACGTACATTTGCCAGATTTCATAATCATAAAATTTGGCATTGCTAACAAGATTTAGATGGACTTAAGCATCGCTATGGGTGAGAAGGTCTCATCGTAGTCAACCCCTTGAACTTGTCGAAAACCTTTTGCAACAAGTCGATCTTTATAGAGAGTAACATTACCAACATCCTCAGTCTTCTTCTTGAAGATCCATTTATTCTCTATGGCTTGTCGGTCATCAGCCAAGTCCACCAAAGTCCATACTTTGTTCTCATACATGGATCCTATCTTAGATTTCATGGCCTCAAGCCATTTGTCAGAATCTGGGATCATCATAGCTTCTTCATAATCTGGTGGTTCGCCAGGCTCTAGTAACATGACTTCCATGAAAGGATTACCATACCACTCTGGTGCGGAACGTGCTATGTTTAACCTACGAGGTCCAGTAGTAACTTGATCTAAAGTTTCATGATCACCATCATTAACTTCCTCTCTAGTTGGTGTAGGCATCATTAAAACAGATTTCACTGATGTGCTACTTTCCAAATTGAGAGAAGGTACAATTACCTCATCAAGTTCTACTTTCCTCCCACTCACTTCTTTCGAGAGAAACTCCTTCTCTAGAAAGGTTCCATTCTTGGCAACAAAGATCTTGCCTTCGGACTTGGGGTAGAAGGTGTACCCAATTGTTTTCTTAGGGTATCGTGTGAAGACGCGCTTCTCCGATTTGGGTTCGAGCTTATCAGGCTGAAGCCTTTTGACATAAGTGTCACAACCCCAAACTTTAAGAAACGACAACTTAGGTTTCTTGCCAAACCACAGTTCATACGGTGTTGTCTCAACGGATTTAGGCGGTGCCCTATTTAACGTGAATGCAGTTGTCTCTAATGCATAACGCAAAAACGGTAGTGGTAAATCGGTAAGAGACATCATAGATCGCACCATATCTAATAAAATACGGTTATGATGTTCGAACACACCGTTAAGTTGTGGTGTTCTAGGTGGCGTGAGTTGTGAACCTATTCCACATTGTTTTAAATGAAGGCCAAACTCGTAACTCAAATATCCGCCTCCGTGATCAGATCATAGAAACTTTATTTTCTTGTTATGTTGATTCTCCACTTCACTTTGAAATTCGTTGAACTTTTCAAATGTTTCAGACTTGTGTTTCATTAAGTAGATATACCCATATCTTCTCAAATCATCTATGAAGGTTAAAAAATAATGATACCCGCCGCGTGCCTCAACACTCATCTGACCACATACATCGGTATGTATTATTTCCAATAAGTCATTGGCTCGCTCAATTATTCCGGAGAACGGAGTTTTAGTCATATTTCCCATGAGGCATGGTTTGCAAGTATCAAATGATTCATAATCAAGTGATTCCAAAAGTACATCTGCATGGAGTTTCTTCATGCGCTTTACACCAATATGACCTAAACGGCAGTGCCACAAATATGTTGCACTATCATTATCAACTTTACATCTTTTGGCATCAATATTATGAATATGTGTATCACCACAATCGAGATTCAACAGAAATAGACCACTCTTCAAGGGTGCATGACCATAACAAATATTAGTCATATAAATAGAACAACCATTATTCTCTAATTTTAAATGAATAACCATCTCGCACTAAACAAGATCCAGATATAATGTTCATTCTCAATGCTCGCACCAAATAACAATTACTCAGGTCTAAAACTAATCCTGAAGGTAGATGTAGAGGTAGCGTGCTGACGACGATCACATCGACCTTGGAACCATTCCTAACACACATCGTCACCTCGTCCTTAGCCAATCTTCGTTTAATCCATAGCTCCTGTTTCAAGTTACAAATATGAGCAACCGAACCAGTATCAAATACCCAGGCGCTACTACGAGCATTAGTAAGGTACACATCAATAACATGTATATCAAATATACCTTTGTTCACTTTGCCATCCTTCTTATCTGCCAAATACTTGGGGCAGTTCCGCTTCTAGTGACCAGTCCCTTTGCAGTAGAAGCACTCAGTTTAAGGCTTAGGTCCAGCTTTGGGCTTCTTCCCGGGAGTGGCAACTTGCTTGCATTCTTCTTGAAGTTCCCTTCCTTTCCCTTGCCCTTTTTCTTGAAACTAGTGGTCTTGTTAACCATCAACACTTGATGTCTTTCTTGATTTCTACCTCTGCGGCCTTAAGCATTGCGAAGAGCTCGGGAATTGTCTTGTTCATCCCTTGCATATTATAGTTCATCATGAAGCCTTTGTAGTTTGGCGGCAGTGATTGAAGAACTCTGTCAATGACACAATCAACTGGAAGATCAACTCCTAGCTGAGTCAAGTGATCATAATACCCAGACATTTTGAGTATGTGTTCACTAACAGAACTATTCTCCTCCATCTTGCAGCTATAGAACTTGTTGTAGACTTCATATCTCTCAACCCGGGCATTTTTCTTGAAATATTAACTTCAACTCTTGGACCATCTCATATGCTCCATGACGTTCAAAATGTCTTTGAAGTCCCAGTTCTTAGTCGTGAAGCATGCCACACTGAACTATTGAGTAGTCATCAGATCGAGCTTGCCAGACATTCAAAACATCAACATCTGCTCCTGCAGCACGCCTTTCACCTAGCAGTGCATCAAGGACATAATTCTTCTGTGCAGCAGTGAGGACAATCCTCAAGTTACGGACACGGTCCATGTAGTTGCTACCATCATCTTTCAACTTAGCTTTCTCTAGGAACACATTAAATTCAGGGGAACGGTAGCACGCCCATTGATCTACAACATAGATATGCAAATACTATCAGGACTAATTTCATGATAAATTAAGTTTAATTAATCAAATTAGTTAAGAACTCCCACTTAAATAGACATCCCTCAAGTCATCTAAGTGATATGTGACCCAAATCAACTAACCCATGTCCGATCATCATGTGAGATGGGGTAGTCATCAATGGTGAACATCTCTATGTTGATCATATCTACTATATGATTCATGTTCGACCTTTCGGTCTCCAGTGTTCTGAGGCCATGTCTGTACATGCTAGGCTCATCAAGTTTAACCCAAGCATTCTGCATGTGCAAAACTTTCTTGCACCCGTTTTATGTGAACATAGAGTCTATCACACCCGATCATCACGTGGTGTATCAACACGACAAACTATAGCAATGGTGCATACTCAGGGAGAACACTTTTACCTTGAAATTAAGTGAAGGGATCATCTTATAATGCTACCGCTGTACTAAGCAAAATAAGATGCATAAAATATAAACATCACATGCAATCAAAATATATGACATGATATGGCCATCGTCATGTCGTGCTTTTGATCTCCATGTCCAAAGCATGATCATGTTCTCCATCGTCACCGGCCCGACACCTTGATCTCCATTGTAGCGTCATGGTCGTCTCGCCAACTATTGCTTCTACAACTATCGCTAATGCATAGTGATAAAGTAAAGCAATTACATGGCGTTTGCATTTCATAAGATAAAGAGACAACCATAAGGCTCCTACCGGTTGCCGATAAATTACAAAACATGATCATCTCATACAATAACATTTATCACATCATGTCTTGACCATATCACATCACAACATACCTTGCAAAAACAAGTTAGACGTCATCTACTTTGTTGTTGCAAGTTTTACGTGGCTGCTACAGGCTTCTAGCAAGAGCCGCTCTTACCTACGGCAAAAACCACAATGGTGATTCGTCAAGTTTGTTGTTTTAACCTTTTTCAAGGACCGGCCGTAGTCAAATTCAATTCAACTAAAGTAGGAGAAACAAACACCCGCCAGCCACCTTTATGCAAGACTAGTTGCATGTCTGTCAATGGAACCGATCTCATGTACGTGGACATGTAAGGTTGGTCAGGGCCGCTTCATCCCACAATACCGCCGAATCAAAATAAGTCATTGTTGGTCAGTAGTATGACTATCACCGCCCACAACTCTTTGTGTTCTACTCATGCATATCATCTACGCATAACCTGGCTCTGATACCACTGTTGGGAATCGTTGCATGGAAAACAAAATTTTTTTCTACGCACACAGAATGATCTATCCATGGAGATGCATAGCAACCGGGGGGTGTGTGTCTATGTACCCTCGTAGACCGTAACTGGAAGCGTTTCACAACGCGGTTCAAGTACCGAACGCACGGCACCTCCGCATTCTGCACATGTTCACCTTGGTGATGTCCCTCACCTTCTTGATCCAGCAAGACATCGAGGTAGTACATGAGTTCCGTCAGTACTATGGCGTGGTGACAGTGATGGTGAAGTGATCTCCACGGGGCTTTGCCTAAGCACTACGAAAATATGACCGGGGTGTAAACGGTGGATGGGGTGCCGCACACGGCTAGGCAATTGTTTAGGGTGTGCTAGGCGCCCCCTCCTCATATATATAGGTGGGAGGGAGAGGGGAGAGGCCAAGGGGCGCCCCAAGTAGGTTCGAATCCTACTTGGGCTCCTACCCATGCCCCCCCCCCGTGCCATATTTGTTGGAGGGGGAAGGAAAGAGGGGGAGAGGGAAGGAAGGGGGAATCCTATTCCACTCTTTCCTTTCCGTTCCTCTCTTTCCTTCTCCTCCTAGGCCGGCCCAAATGGGGGGAGCACCAGCCCCTTGTGGCTGGTGCGTTTCCCCTCTTGGCCCATAAGGCCCATATCTTTTGGCGGGGGTGCCCAGAACCCCTTCCGGTGACCCGGTAAGTACCCGGTACCCCCCGAAACACTTCTGGTGTCAGAATACCCTTGAACTATATATCAATATTTACCTCTTGACCATTTCAAGACTCCTCGTCATGTCCATGATCTCATCTGGGACTCCGAACAACATTCGGTCACCAAATCACATAACTCATATAATACAATATCGTCATCGAACGTTAAGCATGCGGACCCTACGGGTTCGAGAACTATGTAGACATGACCGAGACACCTCTCCGGTCAATAACCAATAGCGAAACCTGGATGCCCATATTGGCTCCTACATATTCTACAAAGATCTTTATCGGTCGAACCGTTATGACAACATACATAATTCCCTTTATCCATCGGTATGTTACTTGCCCGAGATTCGATTGTTGGTATCTTCATACCTAGTTCAATCTTGTTACGGTGTCAGGGAACTGATCCGCGAACACCTATGGGACCGGCGGACTGAGCCCCTTTCGGTTCGGCGGGGGGCGGAGATCGCACGAAGAGCGGATCGAGGCGATGCACACGAGCAGTTTACCCAGCTTCAGAGCTCTCCGGAGAGATAACACTCCTACTGCTGCATGTATGAGTGTATTGAGTTCTTGCTCAGGAACGCCGAGTGCTACAGTACACACTAGCTGCTAACGAGACCGAGCGTGAGTGTTTTTCTGGCTTTCGAACCCCCCTTCTACGTTGCGCATGGGCCTCCTTTTATATGCTCAAGGGGTCACCGACAGGTGGCAACGTAGATAAGGGTAAAAATGGAAAAGGAATTGCGGTTGGTACAACCACCTGTACAGTGTATCATACCTAACCCTGACGACAGGGGACAAAGGCATTAAATGCCCGTCTGCGTCGCCCAAATAGTGCAAAAAGGGACCGTGAGGGACGCCACCGCTCGCCACGATGGCAATCTTGTCAGTGTCGCTTGCCACCATGCACTATTGGCTGCACAGCCTCTTGCCACGCGCGCCTGGAAAGGCCCCAGGGCGACACATTGGTGGATGTGCTGGAGCGCGGGTACAGAGTGGTAGCTTGCCGTGGCAAGCGCCTTGCCGCGGTCGTTGTCTTGTCGCGTCCGGAAGCTTGCCGCTCACTGGGCCTTGCCGGGACGCATGGCGCGTCGCGGCAAGTTCCTTGAAATGCCTTGGTTGGCCTTCCCGGCAAGCTCCTCTTGCCGGGGCCTTGTCTCCTTGGCTTAAATACTTTGTTCTTGAATGGCTCCAAAGGAACCATGGACGACCTTGGCGGTCACCCGGCAAGTGTTGCCGCGGGGTGCTGCAACTGCCCGTGCACAAGTTCGGGATACTAGGGTACCCCTACTCTAGTACACTGACAGGAGCCCCCGGGCCTGGGCCACACACAGTGCCGAGCGCTGTTGGGCCAGGCCCAAAACAGGGCACGGGCACGCGCGGCCTGGGTTACGCTGTATCTCACTCCGTACCCACCGCGCCTTCCCCGAACGACACGCGTTGAATGCGGCGTCGTGGGAGAGATCGTGGGTGGTTTCTTTATTCGGAAAGATGGAACGCCTGCCCCCTCCCTCTTTATAAGCAGGGGAAACAGGGGCAGTTCGCCCATCTCGCCGGTTGCTACTCCAATCTCAGAAATCTCCGCCGCTCACCCCTTCTTCCCAAAGCTGAAAGAGAGCAGCGCTCCGCCCCCCATCGCCACCAGCATCACCAACGCCGCCGATCTCCCCCACCACCTTCGCCATGGCTCCGAAAGCCGACAAGGGGAAGGTCGTGAAGTCGGCCGAGGTGCAGCGGCTCGCGGCACTGCGAAAGGAGCGGGCAATCTTCCCCCCTCAGCTCGCCGCGAAGGAGCTGAGGGAGTACTACTACCTCTTCTGGTCGACGAAGACGCGAGCGCATCCGCGTACGAAGGTACTCCCAGCTGTCGCTTCGGAACTGGCTCCGAATGGATACCCTTTCTTCGCGCTGTTCTTCTACTGCGGGCTCTGCCCGCCTTTCTCTGAATTTTTCTGCGATATTATGAACACCTACGGGTTCCGCCTCCTTGACTTCACCCCCAATGCCGTTCTGACCATGGCAGTTTTCGCACATCTCTGCGAAAACTTTGCCGGAGTCCATCCAAATGTAGCTCTTTTCCGCCACTTCTTTATGCCCCGAGTTGAGAGAGGGGAGCCTTTATCCGGCGGAATCACCTGGATCTCGAGAGCTGGCAAGAAGGAAGCTTATCTGGAGGGAGAGCTCCGCAGCAAGTGGGAGGAATGGAGAGCAGAATGGTGCTAGATTGTCGAGGAGAACCCGCAGCCATTTACCGCCCAGCGCCAAGCCCCAATAGCGCACGGCAACGATTGGAACAACGTGGCCCCGGAAGACGACAAGCTGAAGATTGCCGTCACCCGGATCCTACGCCTCACGCTTGCCGGGCTCACCGTAGGCGCCGTTGGCGCAGATTTTCTTCGTCGCCGCATCGCCCCCCTGCAGGAGAGGAGGAGACCCGCCTGGGAGTTCCAGAACGCGGTCGATATCATGAGGCTGCGCCCAGGCCTCAACTTCAACTTCACTGTCCTGGAACTGGATGCGATGATCCTGGAACTGTTCAAGCGTGATCCTCAGCATCCCGAAGCGTTCATGTTGCCGAGGGGTGTCGTTCCGCTGCGCAACAACTCCTCACTCGACCGCATCCGTGCAATGATGCTGCTGTGCGATTCGCATGGAATTGTCCCAACTTGGCAAGAGCCTGCAGACGACGTCGTGCGGGATTTCTTTGACGGCTTGGTAGAAGTGCCGGTCCGCTCCGATGAACAAAAGAGCCTCACCCGTGACACCACCGATGCGGAGATGCAGCGCATCGCCACCAGGCTGGAAGAGGCGGCGGCAGCAGCTGCCGCGGGCGAGTTCGGATTCACCGTGGAGGAGGCAGAGGCAGCAGAGGCGGCAAGCCTTGTCGAGCGAGAGGAGCTTGCCAGTGAGGAAGAGCTTGTCGGGCCTGAAGCTAAGTCGAGCGAGCCCGCCGAGGGCGCGAGCGACTCGTTGAAGATCGGCTCCTCCTCCTTCCCACCTTCAGCCAGCTCGCCGCAAGCGGAGCCCCCAGCTCCACCAAGAAGGCGTCTCCGCAAGGCTGGGGACGTAGCAGGGCGGCAGACGAGTCAACAGCCGCCGTGCCGCGCGACACGCTCTACCGCGGCAAGCACTGTTGCCGCGGGAGCGCCTCACGCCACTGCGGCAACTGGAGCGGGGTCTTCCCGGTCCACCGCTACTGCTCCTGCCTAGCGGACAAGGGAACCTACTCCTCTGCCTCGTCACACCGGAGGCGAGCCGGACTTCAATCTCTCCGCGCTCAGCTCCGACGAGGAAGAAGAAGAGTAAGATTCTTTGCTGTACTTGTAGTTCTTCAATTCTTGTTGTTTTGTCTTGTATCTGATTTGCTTTACTCCGAACCCATTCCTTTTCAGGACTCTGGCCCAGAGAGCGGCGAAGAGAGCCAAGGTCCCGGTTATTGTCATTGAGGACGAACCCACCGCGATAGCAGGGGCGTGTCCGAGACCACCTTGCTGGACCCGGCAACTTTTCCCCAAAGCAACCCCCAGCGCAGCCCCCAGCGTAAGTATATAGTTTACTTCCTGCTGTCAAGCGCGCATGGGTGCTCTTTCTTTGCTGATATCTGACTGTTGGTTTGTGTTAGGAGCAGAGCAGCCTCACCAGGAGTGCCCGGAAGCCGCTCCCGAAATGCCATCTGCTTCGACTACACCGCCAAGGGAGGATTCCCCGACAAGGGAGCGTTCTCCGGCAAGGGAGAATTCTCCGGCAAGGGACAATTCTCCGGCAAGGGACAGCACCAGCGATCCTCCGGTGGTTGAGACCACGACCGCAGATCCTAGTGCAGGTAATCCTCTTGCTTGAAAACTTCCCTTGGGTTCTTCTTCTTCTGATTTTCTTTTTGGATATTTGCTTGACTTTTCTCCTTTTTCTGTTCGTCAGATCCACCTGCCACGGAGCCGATGGAAACCGAGGTCGCCGGCGAGGAGAACGCGCGTAGCAATACCGACGACGCCGTTGCCACCGAAGGAGAAGCCGGCGCTGATGATCCCGCCGGCGAAGAGGCCGCCAAAGCTGCCGCCGCAGAAGCTGGTGAGGGATCCGGCGATCGCACTAACGGCCCCGAGGCCGCAGGAGCGTCAGGCGCTACGCCGACCGCCGATCCCTCCGCCGCTGCTGCAGCACCAGGCTCCGAAGAGCCCCAGCCCGGCGCCTATTTGAAGGCCGGCGACGGCATCTTCATCAAGCTCCCCTGGGCGTCAAGCTCCAGGGCGCCGGTCGAAGGAGAGATCTTGGATGGAGAGGTGCTCGCCTCCGCTGGGCTGACGTTGGTCGACGCGCCAAGCAGCAGCAGCGACGAGCCTGAGGAGGAGCGGCTGCTATGGAAGCTGTTGTCGCTTTACCGCGCCCGATAGGCCAAGCTGGAATCCCGAGAAGCGCTTGTCACGAAGGCGGGAGTGGACATAGAGAAGCGCGCGGAGGAGCTCCGGGGTCTCAGGCAGGAAGCTCTCCGGTCCCTGGCAGAGGAGCGGGAGCAAGTCGCCGAGCAGCGTAAAGCTTTCCTCCTCGAGAAGGCTGAAGTGGAAGAGAAACAGCGGCTTGCTGCCGAAGCTGTTTGCGCAGGAAGGCGAGTTGGCGCAGCGGAAGGTTAACCTCGACAGCCACGAGGAGGAGCTTGCCGCGCGCGAGCAAACATTCGGCGGGGCTCTCAAGGAAGCAGAGGATGCTGCCGCAGCTGCCGAGGCCGCCAAGAAGGAGCTGGAGACGAAGATGGCGCTGCTGGAGGCCGATCTCAAGGCGAGCGGCGAGGAGCTTGCTGCGCTCAAGCGTGAGCGCGAGAAGGACGCCGCCGCTCATGGCGAGCTGCAGGGTCTTCTCGCCGAGAGGAGCAAGGAGCTTAACGCCGCCAAGGACTCCAACGCAGATCTTGAGCTGAAGCTGAGTACTTTGACCAAGACGCTGGACGGCGCCAGGGAGCAGGAGGTGGCCTTGAAGGAAAAGATCAAGGCCGACGAGGCGCTGTTGGCGAGTGCTGCTGCCGCCCAGAATGCTTTTAAGGAAAATGTGGAGCACTGGACCGAGGGTCTCGTGGATGTTGCTGCAGCCATTGACGAGGAGCTGGCGCAGCTCGGGATGGAGGATCTCGGGTACTCCTCCGATGAGCACCTCCAACCCAGCGCCAAGCTCAGCTTGTTCTTCAAAGGCGTGGCGACGGCCCTCCAGCGACTCCGGGAGAAGATCCCAAAGCAGCTGGCCGACGAGTCACGCAAGATCTGTGCGGGAGCTCTTCAAAAGGTGCTGGTGAAGGTGGCTTTCCACAACCCAGGCCTCAACCTCACCAACGTCCTCAGGTCCCTGCCGTTGGATGCTGATCTGGAAGCGCTCAAGGCCCTTGTCGCACCCATTGTGGACAAGGTGAGCGGGATCAAGAGGGTTGAGGGCGATCGCGTAGATTAGGCCGCCCGTTTTCTCTTTTTCTTGTCGCTGCTGGTCATGTTATGAGAACAATCTATTAGAGCTGCGACAAGCTATCTTGTAATATGACTCTATTTTGGGTAGCAATTGTTGTGTTATTTCATTTACTTGATTCCTTCCTTTGTATGTTTTTGCCCTACGTTTTTAGGGAACTTGTCGGCACAGGCACCTGGGCCGCGAGCGTTGAGTGCGGGACATCAGCAGCCTACTGGCGGTGCCGCTCCTGACAAGAAACCTTGTCGCAACTAGTCGCAGCTCACTTAAGTTGTTGAGCGGACTCGAAACAAAGTAAGGGCGCAACTAGCTTCGAGTTGGTTCCTCCGCGCACAGGTTTTCCATACAAAGTACGGTCGTTCGAGGAAGAGAACTTAAAAATTAAAACTGATTGCTCAAACTTTGGCAACTTAGCTTTTCTGTCGTTTGCTTTCCGGTAAGGCGAAACTTCCTTGAACGATGCCTGGTCCACACCATTATCTTCTCCTTTCCCCCCGGCAAACTTGTGGGCGAGGGAACCTTCCTTTCCTTTTTGAGAAAAAGAAAGAAGAGAAAATAAAGATATGGAGCCTTACGGCTCGTTATTGCTTACCAGGGGTAGGCGCTGCACAAAGTGTCAGATAACGCATGCCAAAAAATAGTAGAAAGCATGAAATTGACAAGATGTGCGGAGCACATGGGCTTTACTTATGCACGGGGTCTATGACCAGCTTTGTACAAAGGATTACATGCAACATCGGCAAGACTTGTACAAAAGGTGGTTGCCAGAACAGGTTCCGGCAACCGCGCCCTACGGGTAAAACTTACGAAGATGCTCAATGTTCCAGGAGTTGCTCACCGGAATGCCATCTTCGGTCTCAAGGCAGACAGCGCCAGGCCTAGTGACTCGTTTCACCCGGTAAGGGCCTTCCCACTTCGGCGTCAACTTGTTGGAATTCTTGGCGGACTGAACACGCCGAAGAACAAGGTCGCCTTCCTCGAGACTTCTGGCATTAACTTTGCGGCTATGGTAGCGGCGCAAAGCTTGCTGGTATCGAGCAGCTCGTACAGCAACCTGAAGACGGTCCTCCTCAAGGAGCAGCGCGTCATCTTGTCGCAACTGCTCTTGCTCAAGCTCATCATAAGCGAGCACTCCAGGTGACCCGTATACGAGTTCCGTGGGGAGAACTGCCACTGCTCCATAGACTAGAGCGAAAGGTGTCTGGCCAGTGGCTCGATTCGGTGTCGTTCTGATCGACCAAAGAACCACCGACAGCTCCTCAATCCAGTTCTTTCCGCACTTGCGCAGCCTGTCGAAAGTCCTGGTCTTAAGCCCGCGCAGCACTTCAGCATTCGCCCTCTCCGCTTGACCGTTGCTTCTCGGATGAGCAACAGAAGCGAAGCAGACCTTGGCACCAAGATCTTGGACGTACTGCATGAAGGTGCGGCTCGTGAATTGCGTGCCGTTGTCGGTGATGATCCTGTTAGGGATCCCGAAGCGGCAAACAATCAACCTAAAGAACTTGACTGTCGACTGTGCTGTCACCTTCCTCACTGCTTCCACTTCCGGCCACTTTGTGAACTTGTCGATTGCAACATACAAGTACTCAAAGCCCCCGACAGCTTGGGGAAAGGGGCCGAGGATGTCGAGCCCCAGACCGAAAATGGCCAGGATAAAGGGATCATCTAGAGAGCTTGAGCTGGCTGGTGTATCTGCTTGGAATGGAACTGGCACGCTTCACACTTGGTTACTTGTGCAGTTGCATCCTGGAGGGCTGTCGGCCAAAAGAAACCTTGCCGGAATGCTTTTCCGGCAAGTGCTCTTGCGCCAATGTGGTGACCACATATGCCTCCATGTATCTCTGCCAACAGCTTTTGTCCGTCTTCCCGGTGAATACACTTCAATTTCACACCGTTGAGTCTTCTTCTGTACAGTGTGTTGTCGACAAACTGGTACATACTTGACTGCCGGGCTACTCTTTCCGCTTCTTCTTGCTCTTCGGGAAGTTCTCCTGTCTGAAGGAAACGGACAATCTGTTGTGCCCATGCTGGAGCTTGCGGCTCGACAACAAGGACTAGAGGCACATCTGCTACTGCGGGAACATCTGCTTCTATGGCGAGAACCTGCGGCTCGGCCGGAGCTTGACGTTCCCCGGCAAGCTTGCCGGAGCAAAACTTGTCGGGAGCGTCTGCTTCAACAGAACGAACCCTAGGGCTTTCCGGAGCAGACTGCTCCTCAGCACCCTTGGTGTTGATCTTGAGGACCTTCTTTGCCGGCGGCTTCGGGGAGCTCTGCCGGAATATAGTCACCAGAAATCAACTTCCTCTTCTTGCTCTGTCAAGTTGATGGCGTTACAGACGGTTGAGTCAGTTTGAGCACAAAGATCCCTGGTTCCACAGGTAACTTAAGTGCGGCGCACTTCGACAGGCCATCGGCAATGTCATTCTGAGCTCTTGGAACATGTTCCATCTGTAGGCCATCAAAGTGCTCTTCTAGCTTTATCACTTCATCAACGTAAGCTTCCATCAACGGACTCTGATAATTCTTGTTCACTTGGCGGACGACAAGCTGTGAGTCACCCCTGACAATGAGCTTCTTGATCCCAAGGTATGCTGCGATCCTGAGACCGGCAAGCAAACCTTCATACTCTGCGGTATTGTTCGTTGCTTGCTCCTTGGGAAGGTGCATCTGGACTACGTACTTGAGGTGCTCTCCGGTGGGTGCAACAAGTAGCACGCCCGCACCGGCGCCTTGGAGCGAGAAGGCACCATCAAAGTACATCAGCCACTCTTTGCTTGCTTCCTTGACGGGGATGCTCGTTTCTGGAATTTCTTCATCTTGTGTTGGCGTCCACTCTGCTATGAACTCCGCCAATGCTCTGCTTTGGATAGTTGAAGTGCTCTCAAACTTGAGGCCAAAGCTTGACAGTTCCAGTGCCCACTCGACAATCCTGCCTGTTGCTTCTGGATTTTGCGGTATCCTCTTCAGCAGAAAACGAGTGACGACTGTGATCTCATGCGCTTGGAAGTAATGGAGCAGCTTTCTCGAGGCCATGAGAAGGCCGAAAAGCAATTTTTGCACACCAGAGTACCTTGACCTAGCCCCCTGCAGAAGGGAACTGACAAAGTAAACTGGGCGCTGCACCATTCTTTTCTGCATCTTCTCACGTGCCTGCGCAGATCCATCTTTGTCGGGACCAGAGCTTGCCGGTGAAGTCCCCTGCTTGTCGCTGGATGCATCTGCCGAGGTTGCCGGCTCATCATCCGCCTCCCTCTCCGCTACTAACGCAGCACTAACCACTTGATTGGTTGCCGCTATATATAGCAGCAACTTCTCTTGTGGCTTAGGTGCGACAAGTGTTGGAGTGGAGGACAGGTATCTCTTCAAGTCCTGCAGTGCAGCCTCCGCCTCCGGAGTCCATTTCATTGGACCTGCCTTTTTCAATATTTTGAAAAATGGCAGGGCGCGCTCAGCAGATCTAGAGATAAACCTGCTGAGAGCAGCTACGCAACCGGCAAGTCTTCGTACATCCTTGACGCGCTTTGGTGCTTCAATCTGCTCAATGGCCTTGATCTTGTCGGGATTGGCTTCAATTCCCTGCTGCGACACGAAGAACCCGAGAAGCTTGCCGGAGGGGACTCCAAACACACACTTCTCGGGGTTAAGCTTGAGGTTGATCTTGCGCAGATTTGCAAAGGTTTCGTCTAAATCTTGAATCAGAGTCGCCTTGTCCTTGCTCTTGACCACTATGTCATCCATGTAGGCTTCCACATTTCTGTGTATTTGTGGCTCAAAAGCATCATGGACTACCCTTGCAAATGTTGAACCAGCTTTCTATAAACCGAAAGGCATCCGTACGAAACAGTATGTGCCACATGGGGTGATGAATGCGGTCTTCTCCTCATCCTCTTCTGCCATGAATATCTGATGGTATCCTGAGTATGCATCAAGAAATGAAAGCAAGTCACATCCGGCCATGGAGTCAACAATCTGGTCGATGCGCGGCAAGGGAAATGGGTCTTTGGGACAAGCTCTATTGACATTGGTAAAGTCGATACAAAGCCTCCATTTCCCGTTTGCCTTGCGCACGACTATAGGGTTGGCCAACCACGTAGGATGGAGCACTCCTCTGACAAGGCCTGCTGCTTCCAATTTCTTGATTTCTTCTGCGATGAATTCTTGGCGCTCCACTGCCTGTTTCCTGACTTTCTGCTTGACGGGCCGCGCATGAGGACAGACGGCAAGATGGTGCTCGATTACTTTCTTGGGAACACCGGGGATGTCAGACGGTTGCCACGCAAATATGTCGACGTTCGCCCGCAGGAAAGCAACGAGCGCGCTTTCCTATTTAGGGTCGAGAGTGGCACTGATGGTCAAGGTACCACCAGTGCCATCCTCCTTGGCGGACACCTTCTTGGTCTCTGGTGGAGCTGCCATTGTCTTCTTACACTTGCCGGTGGAGCTCGATGGTGCGTCCTCGACGGTAGCGCAGCACTCCGAAGAGGTGCGCTTGCCGGAGTGGGCATCAGAACTCCTACCGGACTTAGTCTTCTTCTTTGCCCCGGGAGCTTCAACGACAAGTGACTTGCGATATTTTGTGGCTGCTGCTTCCCGGTAGATCTTGTCGGTGCAGATAAGAGCATCCTTCTTGTCGCCAGGGACAGAGATGACACTTATCAGGCCTGGCATCTTCAGCATGTTGTATGCATAATGAGAGGCTGCCATGAATTTGGTGAGTGCTGGACGGCCGAGTATCCCATTGTAAGGCAATGGAAAGTCAGCAACGTCAAAAGTGACCCTCTCAGTTCTGAAGTTTAACTCGCTGCCAAATGTCACCGGCAACGTGATCTTTCCCTTCGGCTTGCTCCTTCCTGGATTGATTCCTTGGAATGTGCCGGTCTCTTCGAGCTCGCCATCAGGGATCTGGAGTTTCTGGAGTACCGCGGAGGAGATCAGGTTCAAGCCGGCCCCGCCGTCAACTAGCATCTTAGTGACCTTGAGGTTGCGGATAGTTGGTGAAACCAACATCGGCAAGCACCCGACCGCAGTTATGCGATCAGGGTGGTCCACAATATCAAAGATGATAGGCGTGCTGGACCATTTCAGAGGCTTGTGTGACTTGATGGGTGGTTCTGCCGCATTGACTTCCCGCACCCACTGCTTGAGCTGGCGGTGTGAAGTATGCAGAGAAGCACCGCCATCAATGCACAGGATCTCTGTGGCTTTCTGGAACTCCTGCTCATCGGTGTCGTCATCATCCATGGCTTCATCATCGACGCGACCGCGAGGAGGTCTGTCTCCTTGCCGCTGTTTGGCCTTGCTGCGGCGTCCTCCTCGGCCGGGGCGTTTCTTGCCAGCTCCTCCAGCACCTTCCTGGGCTTTCTCCTTGTCGCGTCGCTCGTATTCAGCCTTTTGCTGCTCGACAAGCTGCTCGACCTTCTTGCAGCTCTGGAGGTCATGGCCCTTGGTGCGGTGGATCTTGCAGTACTGCTTGTTGGTGCCGTCCTGCTTGTCGGCAACCGCCACAGCCTGGTAGTTGGTTCCTGCGGCAATCTCTTCACCGGAGCTACCAGCTTTGGCTTTCTTGGCGCCACCTCCTTTGTCGGACTGCTCAACGACTAGCACATCTTTGCCTTTCTTTTTCCTGTTGTTCCGCCGCCGGTTTCTCTTTGCCGGGGCAGTCTCCTCACTATCAGATCCTCCTGCTCCTATACTCTCTCTGGGGAGTTTCCTCCCTTCCTCAGCACGTGCACACTTGTCGGCCAGGGCATATAGCTCACTGAAGTCTCTGATCTTGCACATCGCCATCTCCTCCCGCATCCTGCGGTTTCGCACGTTCTGATGGAACATGCTGATTACCGCGGCAGGGTGGACATCTGGGATGTTGTGCTGTACGCGGCTGAATCTCTGAATGTACTTGCGCAGGGGCTCTCCTTCCTTCTGGGCGAGCAGATGAAGGTCGCTCTCTTGGCCATGAGGCTTGTGGCCGCCTGTAAAGGCGCCGACAAACTGATGGCATAGGTCTGCCCAGGAGGATATGGAGTTGTCCGGCAAGTGCATAAGCCAGGATCTGACATTGGGCTTGAGCACCAGTGGGAAGTAGTTGGCTAGTATCTTGTCATCCCGCCCCCCGGCAGCTTGCACCGCGATAGTGTAGATGCTGAGGAACTCCGACGGATTCGACTTGCTGTCGTACTTCTCTGGTATGTCTGGCTTGAAATTCTTCGTACTGGGCCACTGGACTTGCCGCAGCTCACGAGTGAACGCAGGGCATCCTACCGCGTATGGCAAGTCGCCTGGTTCCCCTGGCGCATGCATGTCGACAGAGGGCCCAGCGCGCTGGTCCGATTGACGGTGCGCTTCTCTTTGGCGCTAGATGCGAGTACGAGCGTCTTCTTGCTGTCGTTCGTGAAGAACTTGGCACTGATCGCGACGAGCTCGTGGATCTGATGATGCGGTGGAGTCGCTATCAAGGTGGATCCGGCGAGTCGGCGATCTTGGCCTTCGGGGTGGAGAGTGCATGGTGGTTGCACCCCCACCGGTTTCATCGCCATCGGCTCGTGCCTGGCAGTCCTGCCGCGGCCGCGATGTACTCGGCTGTCGCGGAGTGTCGCCGTTGGCGAAGCCGATGAGACTCTGAATGGTGGCCCTCCATTCATTGATCTTGTCTGCCGTTGGAGGGTAATCCAGGAGCAGTTGAGCTCGCGCCAAAGCTTCTGCTAGAGTGGTGGGAGGCAGTGGCGAACGGTGCGAGGAGCGAGATATGCTCGGACTTCTAACTATGTTAGAAGGAGCAGTATCCTGTCCAGGCGACCGTGTTTCGCTCATGCCAGCATGTTGGCGTGTACGCTGGTCTTGAGCACCCCGAGATCCATCAGCTCGATCTTGGTCCAACAAACGTATGGCACTGCGTATACCATGACGTTGTCGGTCCTGCACCTCCTGAGATGGGCGCGGTGCATGTACGGACGCCGAGGTCTGCGCAGCCTTGTCCTTGGACCTGGCAGCACCGTGAGCTCCCTCGTCGATGTCCGTTCTTCCGCCGGCGTCTACCCCACCACCCGTTTGCTCCGGTGGTGGTGGGATCGACGTGGACGGAACAGCTGCCGCTGAAGTCTTCTTCTTCGGTGGCATGTCGATGAAGAAGATGAAGATCTAGCTCGTGTGAATGCTGGATCAGGTTCACACAACCTCGACGCCCCCTACCTGGCGCGCCAAGGGTGTCGGGGAACTGATCCACGAACACCTATGGGACCGGTGGACCGAGCCCCTTTCGGTTCGGCGAGGGGCGGAGGTCGCACGAAGAGCGGATCGAGGCGATGCACACGAGCAGTTTACCCAGCTTCAGAGCTCTCCGGAGAGATAACACTCCTACTGCTGCATGTCTGAGTGTATTGAGTTCTTGCTCAGGAACGCTGAGTGCTACAGTACACACTAGCTGCTAACGAGACTGAGCGTGAGTGTTTTTATGGCTTTCGAACCCCCCTTCTATGTTGCGCATGGGCCTCCTTTTATATGCTCAAGGGGTCACCGACAGGTGGCAACGTAGATAAGGGTAAAAATGGAAAAGGAATTGCGGTTGGTACAACCACCTGTACAGTGTATCATACCTAGCCCTGATGGCAGGGGACAAAGGCATTAAATGCCCATCTGCGTTGCCCAAATAGTGCAAAAAGGGACCGTCAGGGACGCCACCGCTCGCCACGATGGCAATCTTGTCAGCGTCGCTTGCCACTGCGCACCGCTGGCTGCACAGCCTCTTGCCACGCGCGCCTGGAAAGGCCCCAGGGCGACACGTTGGTGGATGTGCTGGAGCGCGGGTACAGAGTGGTAGCTTGCCGCGGCAAGCGCCTTGCCGCGGTCGTTGTCTTGTCGCATCCGGAAGCTTGCCGCTCACCGGGCCTTGCCAGGATGCGTGACGCGTCGCGGCAAGTTCCTTGAAATGCCTTGGTTGGCCTTCCCGGCAAGCTCCTCTTGCCGGGGCCTTGTCTCCTTGGCTTAAATACTTTGTTCTTGAATGGCTCCAAAGGAACCATGGAGGACCTTGGCGGTCACCCGGCAAGCCTTGCCGCGGGGTGCTGCAACTGCCCGTGCACAAGTTCGGGATACTAGGGTACCCCTACTCTAGTACACCGACATACGGCAAGTCTCTTTACTCGTTTTGTAACATCACCTTGTGACTAACTCCTTAGCCGTTTTCTTGCAAGCTTATGATGTGTATTACCGAGAAGGCCCAGAGATACCTCGATACTCAGAGTGACAAATCCTAATCCGGATCTATGCCAACTCAGCAAACACCTTCGGAGATAACTGTATAGCATCTTTATAATCACCCAGTTACGTTGTGATGTTTGATAGCACACAAGGCATTCCTATGGTGTCCGGGAGTGACATAATCTCATAGTCGAAGGAATATGTATTTGACATGTAGAAAGCAATAGCAATAAAACTTGAACGATCATTATGCTAAGCTAACAGAGGGGTCATGTCCATCACATCATTCTCCTAATGATGTGATCCCGTTATCAAATGATGACACATGTCTATGGGTAGGAAACCTTAATCATCTTTGATCAACAAGCAAGTCTAGTAGAGGCTTACTAGGGACACGGTATTTGTTTATGTACTCACACATGTATTTAAGTTTCCGATCAATACAATTCTAGCATGAATAATAAACCTTTTATCACAAATAAGGAAATATAAAGTAACAACTTTATTATTGCCTCTAGGGCATATTTCCTTCAATTAAGTCCTCCTTTCAATAGAGAACCGGAACAAAGCAATAACACATAGTGAATACATGAACTCCTCAAACTACGGTCATCACCGGAAAGTATCCCAATTACTATCACCCTGGGGTTTACGGATCATAACACGTAGCAGGTGCATATGACTAGCAAGATCGGATCTAGAACATAGATATAATGATGAAAACATAAATGGTTCAGATCTCTAATCATGGAACTCGGGCCCTAGTGACAAGCATTAAGCATAGCAAATTCATAGCAACATCAATCTCAGAACATAGTGGATACTAGGGATCAAGGCCTAACAAAACTAACTCGATTACATGATGAATCTTATCCAACTCCTCACTGACCAGCGAGCCTACGAAAGAATTACTCATCCCGGTGGGGAGCATAATGGAATTGGAGATGAAGGAGGGTTGGTCATGACGAAGACCGAAGATTCCCCTCTCCAGAACCCCGAACGGGCTCCAGATCTGGCCTCCTGATGAAGAACAGGAGGTGGCGGTGGCTCCGTATTGTGAAACGCGATGAAACTTCCTCTCTGATTTCTCTCTCCAAAAATAGGTATTTATGGAGTTGGAATTAGGGCCAGGGGGCCAAGAGGGCCCCACAACCCACCAGGGCATGCCTGGAGGGGATGGCGCGCCCTGGTGTATCATGGCCAGCCAGGGCACCCCCTCCGGTGGTTCTTGGTTCCAATATTTTTTTTATATTCTGAAATAATTCTCCAAAAAGTTTCGTCTAATTCCGAGAACTTCTATTTTCTGCACAAAAACAACACCATGGTAGTTCTGCTAAAAACATTGTCAATCTGGGTTAGTTTCATCCAAATCATGAAAATTAGAGTCCAAAACAAGAGCAAGAGCGTTAGGAAAAGTAGATATGACGGTATCAACTCCCCCAAGCTTAAACCTTTGATTGTCCTCAAGCAATTCAGTTGACAAACTGAAAGTGATAAAGAAAAACTTTTACAAACTATTTTGTTCTTGTTTACATATATATGCTTAAGTAGCACCCAGGTTTTCAGCAAATATCATGACTAACCAAGTCAACAATAACTCTTAGAAGTTATATTAACTCATATCAATGACATAATCAACTAGCGAGCAATAATAAGACATCTCAAATACCAACACTTTGTTAAAACAACCATGATATAATATGATAACAGTGGTATCTTGCTAGCCCTTTCTGAGACTGCAAAACATAAATGCAGAGCACCTCCAAAGTTCAAGCAACGACTAAACATTGTAATTCATGGTAGAAAAGATCCAGGCATGATGCATCCAACATTAACTATACACGATGCATGAGGATGAAAATAGTGCTCCCAGGTCTGGCGCTTGTTTGAGAAGGTGATGACTCAACATAAAATTAAATAGATAGTCCCTTCATAGAGGGAAGCAAGGATTTGCAGAGGTGCCAGAGCTCAGAGCTTAAATCAGAGATAAATATAATTTTGGGAGGTACACCCTTCCTGTCAACATTATGACCAAGAGTTATTAATATCTTCCATGCTAAACACATTAGTGGCAGTTCCCAAACGGTAGAAGTAAAGGTTTACTCCCCCTCCACCACCAAACACACTCCACGGCTAGCCAAATCCATGGGTACCGTCCATACCAACAACAGTCCTGGGGGAGTTTTGTTTAATTATTTGCAATTTTTGATTTCGTGACTGGACATCCCTATTACCGCCCCTCTCGTGCAAGGACGAGTGAATAAACACTCATCATGAGAATAACCCGCTTAGCATGGAATATACTGATTACCCCCTGTCCCTCCATGAGCGGTCTAGGCACACAAAACATAAGTTCATTAGAAATTTTAGAGGTGGCCCATGCAAATTTACTTGGAACGGCAAGGTAATACTGCATATAGGTAGACATGGTGGACTGATGTTTGCTTGAACTACGTCGGTATTTCCCCAAAGAGGAAGGGATGATGCAGCACAACAACGTAGGTATTTCCCTCAGTGATGAGATGAGGGTTATCAAACCAGTAGGAGAACCACGCAACACAACGTAAAGAACTCCTGCACACAAAGAACAAATACTTGCAACCCGACGTAAGAGAGGGGTTGGCAATCCCTCACGGGTAAATGGATAGATAAAATTTTAGTAGATTGGATAAATAGATCTTGCGGGAACGCGAGATGAAATAAATAAAAATAAATAAAAAAAATCAGCAAGGTATTTTTGTATTTTTGGATTGATAGGTCTGAAAATAGAAGCAAATAAAAATATATCTCGAAGGAAAATACAATTAAGAAGAGACCCGAGGGCCGTAGGTTTCACTAGTGGCTTCTCTCGAGAAAAATAGCATACGGTAGGTAAACAAATTACTATTGGGCAATTTATAGAACTTCAAATAATCATGATGATATCCAGGCAATGATCATTATATAGGCATCACATCCAAGATTAGTAGACCGACTCCTAGCTGCATCTACTACTATTACTCCACACATCGACCGCTATCCAGCATGCATCTAGTGTATTAAGTTCATGGAGAAATGAAGTAATGCAATAAGAACGATGACATGATGTAGAAAAGATCTATTTATGTAGAAATAGACCCCATCTTGTTATCCTTAATGGCGACGATACATACGTGTCGGTACCCCTTCTGTCACTGGGATCAAGCACCGTAAGACTGAACCCATCACAAAGCACCTCTTCTCGTGGCAAGAAAAATCGATCTAGTTGGCCTAACTAAACCAAAGATTCAAAGAAGAAATACGAGGCTATAAGTAGTCATGCATATAAGAGATCAAAATACTCAAATAACTTTCATGGATAAAAACATAGATCTGATGATAAACTCAAAGTTCATTAGATCCCAACAAACACAGCGCAAAAAGAGTTACATCAAATAGATCTCCAAGAGACCATTGTAATGAGAATCAAGAAAGAGAGGAAGCCATCTAGCTACTAACTACGGACCTATAGGTCTACAATGAACTAATCATGCATCATTGGAGAGGCACCAATGGGGATGATGAACCCATCTCTGATGGTGATTAAATTGGATCTGGTGGTTCTGAACTTGCGGCGGCTGGAGTTGATTTTCGTCGAGTCCCCTAGGTTTATAGAATATTAGGGTATTTATACAGCAAAGAGGCGGTGCGGGAGGTCACGGGCACAACCCACCAGGGAGCGCTTGGGCCTCCAGGCGCGCACAGGTGTCTTGTGCTCACCTCAGGCCCCCTCTTCGGTACTTACTTGGCCCACTGGATATCTTGTAATCCCAAAAAATCCACAAAAAGTATCACTGTGTTTGGAATCCTTTGATATTGATTTCCTGCGATGTAAAAACAAGTAGAAAATAACAACTGGCACTTGGCACTATGTCAATAGGTTAGTCCCAAAAAATGATACAAAGTTGCTATAAAACAATCGTAAAACATCCAAGAATCATAATATAACAGCATGGAACAATCAAAATTATAGATAGTTGGAGACGTATCAGCATCCCCAAGCTTACTTCCTGCTCATGCTTGAGTAGGTAAATGATAAAAACAGATTTTTTTTATGTGGAATGTTGCCTAACATGTTCATCACATATTCTTTTCTTTGTAGCATGGACATTTGGACTTTTGTACGGTTCAAAGCAATAGTCGAGTTTTTACATGAAGACTTTAATACTCAAGCATATCAACAAGCAACCATGTCTTTCAAAATATCAACACTAAAGCAAGTTATCCCTAGCCTATTATGCTCAGTCATTGATCCATTCATGAAACACACTCGCATATTAGCTACACCCAATGCTCAAGTACGATCATAGTGCCCCTTAGTTGGTGCTTTATAAGAGAAGATGGAGACTCAAGTAAATAAAAATTTCATAAAGTAAATAGAAAGTCCCTTTGCAGAGGGAAGTAGGGATTTGTAGAGGTGCCAGAGCTCAAAGAGAAAAAGATAGAGATAAAACATTTTGGGTGGCGTGCTTTTCCTGTTAACAAAAATGAACGAGTAGTTCCCAATACTTTCCATGATAGATATATCATAGGTGGTTCCCAAACAGAAAATTAAGTTTATTCCTTTTTCCACCATACTTTCACTTTCCTTGGCTAACCGTATCCACAGGTGCCTTCCATAACAACACTTTCCAAGGAATTTATTATTTGACAACATAAAGTAAATTCATTTTTCATTTCGGGACTGGGCATCCCTAATAGCTTTGCCACACTCTCGTGCAATGACAAGTGAATAAACACTCATCTTGAGAATAACATATCTAGCATGGAAATATATTAGCCACCCCCTACCGTTTCATGAGCGGTATGAGTACACAAAAGGGAAATTTATTTTGAAAATTAGAGATGGCACATACAAATTTGCTTAGAACGGCATGGAAATACCACATATAGGTAGGTATAGTGGACTCATGAGGCAAAAACTGGTTTAAAGGATTTTGGATGCATAAGTAGTAATCATACTTAGGCAAATGAAGGCTAGCAAAAGATTGGGAAGCATCCAACTAAGAAACAAAGAATCTCGTAAGAGAGCATTAAGCATAACTAACATTGAATAATGCACCATAAGTAGGATGTAATTTCATTGCATAACTATTGACTTTCATGCTTGCATAGGGAATCACAAACCTTAACACCAATATTCTTACTAAAGCATAATTACTCATCAACATGACTCACATATCACCATCATTATATCTCAAAACTATTACAAAGAATCAAGTTTAATTTGTCCAATGATCTTCATGAAAGTTTTTATTACATCCCTTTGAATATCTATCACTTTGGGACTAATTTCATATGTTGCTTTTGATAGCTCAAACAAATATAAGTGAAGATCATGAGCATGAAAATTTTCTTCTCTCAAAATAATTTAAGTGAAGCAAGAGAGAATTTCTTAAAAAAAATTACTAACTCTCAAATAAATCTAAGTGAAGCATGAGAGCATTTCTTCAAAAATAGTAAAGCACATCATGCTCAAAAAGATATAAAAATGAAGCACTAGAGCAATTCCATATCTCATAAAGATTTAAGAGAAGCATAGAGAGCAATTCTAAAAATTCATAGCATAATTTTGGCTCCCTCAACTAGGTGTGTCCAGCAAGGATAGATGACTTAGAACACAAAGTAAAAGAAGCAAAGACTCATATCATACAAGACGCTCCAAGCAAAACTAATAATATGTGACGAATAAAAATATAGCTCCAAGTAAAATACCAATGGTTATTAGAAGAAAGAGGGGATGCCACCCGGGGGCATCTCCAAGCTTAGTTGCTTGATACTTCTTGAATATTAGCTTGGGGTGCCTCGAGAATACCCAAGCTTAGCCATTGTAACATCCCAATTTTCAATTTGGATGTTATACATAGATCATCATATGCATATCATAATCTTTTTGCATTTTAATGTGATCCTAGATATCTTAAGCAACTCAAGGACCCAATGAGAGAGTTGGAGGTTTCACAAAATTTTCATATCTGAATTTATTTCAAATTTGAAAAGAGGATCAATTTGATTTTCGATATTTTCTTTCCAATTATTTCCAAATAATAAAATAAATGAGATAATATAATATGAATTCTTCAATAGAGGAGAAATATTCGAAAAGAAATTTTGAAAATCAAATTATTATTTTATTTGCTATTTTATTTGAATTAGAGAAAAACATGCATTTTTGCAAATTGCATTTAGTCCAAAAAAATGTTCATCTTTTCCTAAATATTAGGTTTGGACGGTGAATATTGTTTCTGGAATTTTTAGAATATTTTTTATATTTTATTAGGATTTTTCTTCGCGGTGAAATTATTTTAAAAAAACTTCCAGACCGAACTAGGCTGAAGGTCCAGCCGGCCTAGCTCGCGCGCCACCGCCT